>NW_007578391.1:198877-209263 GCF_000690725.1 Stegastes partitus | reverse complement strand
TGAAGATGATAATAAGGGTGAGGATGAGGGTGAGGGTTAGCGTGAGGAGGATGAGGAGGGTAAGGACAAGGGTGAGTCTGTCAGTGTCTTTGTCCTCTAATGAATGACTGAACGACCACAAACAGAACTTTTGACGGTTTTCCTCGTGCTGATCTTCAGCTCCGCCTCCAGACGAGTCACGTGACCTTCCACCGCTTCGGCGGCTGTAAGAAGAAACAGCAGGAAGCAGGTTTCCTGAGTCGTCCGGCTGCTGTTTCCTGTCGGCATAATCTGCAATTGTTGTCTTCAAGGCCGCACAAACACTCACAAACAAGAGATGGAGGGACGCCGTAAACAACATGATCAGAGTTCCACTGAGCTGCACCACGTTTAACTGGCAGAAAGCCTGCGTGGACGAATGCAGAGAACATGAAAGGAACCTTCACTGAACGTTCATGTTGGCGCTCCAGAACATTTCAAAGGTCATCAGTCAGGAGTCAGTGAGGCCTTTTGGATTCCAGAGGCTCTGAACAGACTTCCTGTTGTGGTCATGTGATCGAGCTTCACGCTGCCTTCAGGCTCCACATGTTAAACTTATGACTTTAATACTGAAATGAATTTGTATTTGTGTGCTTGTTGGATTTGTTTTGTTGGTGTGAACCTGTGAGAGCTGCAGAGAAGAAGAATGTTTTTTATTTGTGAAGGTTTTATTTGAGTTTAACCCAAATCGATCCGTTAGCTCCCTGATGAGGCTTTCTGAGACCTGGACTGCAGGAAGGAAGACCAGGGTGAAGAGAAACGCAAGCACAAGCAGTCTGGGTGGTTTATTGAACAATATGCAGACAGTCAGTCGCAGGTTATCGGGCAGATCTGCAGGAAACAGAAGAGAACAAATAAAACAGCCGCTGAAGGATCGTTGGGCTCCTCTGTAACTCTGGAAGGCGTCACGTTGGAGTTCAGCGCTACATAAATGAGGTCAAAGGTTCTGATTGTGTCGTAAGCAGACCTCCTCATAACCAGTCATTTGACACAAACTGAACAACCGGCAGCTGCCTTTTGTCTCGCGTTGCATTATCCTCCCTACTGAGATAAAGAAGCTCCTGTTCCATGCGGTGATGTGTCTCAGTGTCTCATTACTTCTATTCTCACAAGAAGTCAACAAACGTCACGAATGACCAGAGGGTTGGTCTCCATTCAGGTCCCTTCGAGATCAGATTTTAACCACCAACAACCCTGAAAAGAAAACCACATTAATGAACCGTCTGCAAACACTGGTGGAGTTAAAACCGTTCAGTGTGAATTAAGAGCATGAAGTGATGAAGGCCTTCCTTCACAGAGCAGATCTGATCATTTAAGTGCTGCGTTCAGGTCTGGTGAAGGTTTGCTCGATGAAAACACGTGTGACAGCTTTCAGTAGATAAGAGCGTCAGATTTCTCCTTTACAAAGAAATGATTCAAACAGTCATCTTCTACTGAGACAGCTGCAGGAAGACACCTGTTTTTTTATTTTATTTTTTTAAGAGAACATGTTTTAGCGCCTGAATTATTTATTTATTTTTTATGAATCTTGCTGGACTAGTTTTATACGGCGCCCCAGAAGGGACATGGAGAAAGAGAAAAAAAAAAAACAGGGACAGGAAGTCACATCAGTCTCATTGGACGTTGTGTCTTGCGCTAAGCACTTCTTGAATGTCTTTATGTTTTAGGCCGATTTCAAAATAAAACTCAATAAAACTCTGGTTCAGGTGGGTGTCCTCCACTGCTGCTTCTCCATACGGCCAAAGAGACTCAGAAGTATATGTACCTGTAGTTTTGTGAGATCCCAAGATAGTTTTGCGAAATCTCACAAAAGATACCTCTGTTTGTTTGTTTGTTTTTTCCCCCCTCTCCCTGTTTTTGTTCTTTCTCCATGTCCCTTCTGGGGCTCCGTAGTTTTACAATTTGGCAGATTCATGACAATAATTTTTTTTTTTTTAACGTAGTTTTTTCTTATTTTGTCCCCACATGTTTCTCAGCTGATTTCACTGCTACAGTCCATCCAGCATCTCTTCACCCTTCATTCTCTGGAGGGCATCAGGGGGCGGAGTCTATCCCAGCTGACTGAAGGTACCTGGACAGGTAACCAGTCCATCACAGAGACTCACTGTCACACCCACACACGGTTTGGAGCCACCAGTTCACCTCATGCATGTGTTTGGACTGAGGGAAGAAGCTGGAGAACCCAGCAAGGAGAACATGCAAACAGACAAATGACATGTGGGCGTGTCCGCGGCCAGGTGGGCGTGCCCGCACACTGTGGGCGGAGCCTCAGGACGCAGCAGCCGGAGCTCAGAGCAGAAGACGCGGATCGCAGGATGACCGAGCTGGGCAAAGACAGGGACGGAGGAGGCGGAACAGCCGGCAGCAGGAAGGAGAAGGACCAGGTATGACAGACGGGTCTGTGGGTGCACAGTGTGGGAACCCGGTGGTTCGGTTCTGGAGACTTTTAGACGCTTAGATCCCGAGTTTGCTTGTGAAGATGTTGAAGCGCGCCTCAGACTGACGGAGGTTCACACTGAGGAGATTCTTTCACTCTGTCCTGCTTTTCTTTGCAATAGATGCACTGAAGTCAAATACAGCAGCAAAAAAAACAATCTGTTCCGTCAGGAGACTTTTCTGCAGCTCCACATCTGCTTCAGATTAACGTCAGCACTAAAAAAAAACAAAAAACTAACATAACTTTACAATATTTATTTAATCTACTTATTTTTTATTTTTTTTGTATTTCATAGACATGCTTTAGGGTCGTTTAGAGACACATGTTTACTTCAGTGGGAGC
The DNA here is from genome assembly GCF_000690725.1 of Stegastes partitus. Lineage (NCBI taxonomy): Eukaryota > Metazoa > Chordata > Actinopteri > Pomacentridae > Stegastes > Stegastes partitus. The sequence continues at coordinate 206,466 of NW_007578391.1, read as the reverse complement.
ATGTTGGATGTTAAAGTCCTGATGCTGCTGATGAACTTCAGACTGCAGAAGTTTACAGAAATAAAACTATATTCAACATCTGTGGACAGTTTAAACTTTATAAGGAATTTAAAAACACACGACTCAGCATACGTGAAGAATAAGTGGTGATGAAGCAGGTGTGGAGTGACTCCAACCAGCCACAAGTGTCTCTGGTTGCAGGTTGTGCTGGTTTCAGGTGATCTGGTCCTGGTTTCAGTCCACAGACTGGGTGAGGTGTACAGGATCCATCTACAGGATAAAGGCGTGTATAGAAAATAGATGGAATATGATCCTGCAGCAGTTTGTAGACATGCTGTTGGTCTAATATCTGCTCCGTATTGACGCCCGGTGCAGGTAAAACCGCACACACTCCGCAAAGAAAAACAGGGTTTGTTTAATCAGCTCGACTCTAACAAACCTTCATCTATGTGTAAAAGTCCTGCACAAGCTTTAGCTGTGCTCTAAATTTGCATATAATACACGATTGTGATCAGATAGCCTGAGCAATACACAGGAATGTGGTTCGTGCTGTTTTAAAATCACTGCTGCAACATGAATCCAGCTGTCAGGGTTCAGTCACTGAGAATCGTCATGTCACGTAAAATAGTCGTAATGATGTGAGTCCAAAGTGGGCAGTTTGTCCTGATCTGGATTTAGTGAATGCTGCTTTGAGAGTCAGTAAACGTGAAAGTTTCTGCTGCGTTTCTGGGAAAAGCCTTCAGGCCTCTTGTGACTGTTTGTTGTCTGTGAGGATAATTATTCCCAGCTGCTTTAAACTCTGTTTTCATGATAACAAATGGAGCCTGGCGTTCTCTAGAAACCCTCTCCTCTGTGCCTCCGACCAAGAGAAAGAAAAGCGACAGGTTTTTGGTTATTTTGTTCACATTGACGCCGCTGCAATCTGACCCTCATTAAATCTGGTTTCATGTCACCTGGTTAAACGAGTCGATCTGCTTTGTTAACAAACACTGATTAAAGGATATAACAGACCTTCTTTACAGCAGGCGTGTTGGCCTGTCACAGCAGGAAAATGGGTGTAAAATGGATGAATTCCATTCAGTTGATCAGATTCCAGTTCCCTGCTATTGTCCAAACTGGGTTGCTCACATCCTTTACTGGGACACACTGGATCTGAGTCTTCATCATAACAAACTGTGGGGCGTGAAAATGTCTAAATGGTGAGAAAATGAAGACGGATGAGAAATGTGTCAGTTATCTTTATGTAACTACTGCTTACCAAACCTTAATCCTAAACTAGTTTTATTCCTAAACTAATTTTAATCCCAAACTAACCTTAATCCTGAACTGACCTGGGCGTCCCTACAGCTCACCTCGCTGAGCGGGCCACCCATGAACAGGGGCTGTAGTTCCCGTCGTGGGTTCGACTTCCCTCACAACCCTTTGCTGCAGGTCCCTCCCCGTTCTTCTCTCCTCTCTCTACTGCCCGAAATAAAGACATAAAGCCCCCCATAAATAAATAAACAGATAAATATCAATCATACTCTAACCTAAAGCTAAACTAACCTTTATCCTAAACTTACCGTAACCTAAACTAACATTAGCACCTTAGTCCTTGGTGGAGGACAGCTGGTGGATGGCGTGGAGTGAAAAGGTTGAGCTGAAGGCTGAGAACATGGATCTCTGGAGCTCAGGTGACCTGAGTTAGTAGAAGACAGGTGGGTTTATCCTGGAGAATCTAACCGGGAAGATCTAACCGGGAAGATCTAACCAGGAAGATCTAACCAGGAGGATCTAACCAGAAAGATCTAACTAACCAGGAGGATCTAACCAGGAATATCTAACTAGGAGGATCTAACCAGAAAGATCTAACTAACTAGGAGGATCTAACCGGGAAGATCTAACCAGGTGGATCTAACTAACCAGGAGGATCTAACTCAGAAGATCTTATCAGGAGGATGCAACTAGGAAAACATAACTGACCAGAAGGATCTAGCTAACCAGGATGACCTTACCAGGAAGATCTATCTAACCTGGGGGATCTAACCTAAAGGATCTAACTAGACCAGGTGGATCTAACCAGGATGATCTATCTAACCTGGGGGATCTAACTAACCAGATGGATCCAACCAGGAGGATCTAACCTGGAGGATGTCACCAGGAGCATCTAACTTACCAGATGGATCCAATCAGGAGGATCTAACCTGGAGGATCTCACCAGGAGCATCTAACTTACCAGGTGGATCTAACTAATGAGGAGGATCTAACCAGGTGGATCTAACTGACCGGGTGGCTCTAACTGAGCAGGTGGATCTAACCAGGATGATCTAACTTACCAGGAAGTTCTAAGCTGGTAGTTAGGTTAGTAGGAATCTCTCTCCAGAGACTTTCTGTAGCTGGACTGAAGGAGTGAGATTGTCAGGAGGTTCTTCTGTGAGTTATTCAAGGATTCAAGGATTATTTAAACCTCAGTAGAGTCTGTAAGTTGGTTTGTCCCATAAATGTCCCAGTAGGTCGTTAATGGAGGAAACCTGGTTAGTTCAGGCGTGACGGTGGATTCTGGAGGTCGTGGTAATTACGATGTTGATGATGATGATGATGATGGAGGTCAGACGACTTTACAATCGAGACACAAAGTCAGATTTAGTTACAGGTCTGGTGGCGGATAAAAGGAAGAACCTCCTTCTGGAACGTGTGTCGGAAGCTTCTTTGACGTGAAAGGTTTTTCTTCAGCTCCGTCAGATTGTTGCTGCAGACTAGAACGTCCTAGAACGAAGACTCGCCGCAAACAGCCCCCCAGCGATCGGCGGCAGACAGGTGGAACCGGTCCTCGGTCACATTGGATTACGTTTCAATTCAATTGCTTCATCTTGTGGCAACAAGTTTCAGGTTGAAGAAAAAAAAAAAAAAGAGCTTTTATGAGACGTTTGAATTCAACCGTCCTGCAGATTTATTGTTTGCCACCTAATCACAGGTTGTGTCCTGCGTTCTCCCTCTCCTCAGTCGTGCTGCAGCTTGAATCCCTCTCTGCTCATTCCGCACATTTCTGTCATTCTTCTCTTCGCTTTCATCTCGAATCGGCTGCAACACTTCGCTTCATCTCCGCGCTTTTTGTTTCAAACAGCTGATCCCTGCTGGCTGCTGTTCCTTTAATCCGTTCTGTGTGACCAGAGAATGCAGGAAACCACAGTCCCGCTCTCCTTTTCCATCCGTCTGCAGCATCGTTTCATCTACGCTGAGGTTTTTTAAAAACTTTACTTAAAAGACCCAGAGATTGTTAGCGTAAAGGCTCCACATGCACACGAGAGAAACGCTGAAAAGGAAAATTTGTAGCAAAGAAATGTGCGTTGATGACTTTGGCTTCTCACAATTAAATGACATGTTTGGTCAGAAGGAGGTCGTCTGCTTTCACATTTCAGACTTGACCTTTGGATTCATGTTATTATTCTGTTTTATCGTTGGGTTTTCTCTCATTGTGGTGTTAGACGTCCTCCTTTGAGTTGACGTTTGTTGGCGTGAGAACCACCTACACATGCAGCTAAATAGGATTTTCTCTAAACTACCAGTGTGAATGGGACCAACCAAGCCTGATTTACTGTTTCTTTGAGTTCAGTTAACTAGAGTCTGATCCGAAGTCCATCGATCAGAACCACTGACCTGCAGTCATGTGGATGTTCTGCCTAAACACTGCTGCAGGCCTAGTGCTCAGGTGGTTTTAATGTTCTGGCTGATAGGTGACGGCTTCATGCTCGGATGGTTTCTGGCAGCTGACTGGTGGAAAACTTGAGCATTTCGCAGCAGCAGCAGCAGCAGACACTCCTCGTGCCAGAACCCACAGATCTGAAAGTGGACAGTCAAATAAAAAGAGCACACAAATAGACAGAGGCTGGTAGCGCAGAGTGAAACAGGTCAGATAGCTGTTAGAGCTCAGCTTTGACCTGCTGTGCTGCAAGCAGATACACGTCCAATCTGACTTTGTGTATTTTATAACCGTACAGTATTTATGTTCTTTATACTCGACAAACACGGCGCTGCTCGCAGAAAACGCTGGAGCCTCGGGGCCAAGAGGGGAGAGGCAGCTACATACCAATACAGTTAATTAAAAACAGTTCAGGATTGTTGTCACGCAGAAATCGACGCGTGCTTTTCCAGGTCAGGAAGTCTGTTGCGCATTAAATTGGAGCACGGCGAATAAATCAGTGAATTAAAACAGCTGGCAGTTCTCGATCGTCTTGAGGTCTGGCAACGAGACGTCTCTTCTCCAGATACGAAGAGCTTCATATGTGAGAACGTGAAGTTATGAGGCAGCTGGAAGAGGAAGTCTTTCCAAACTCTCCAGATTTTTGGTTCATTCTTCACATTTCTGTGTTCTTACGCTGCTGACAAGCTGTTTTCTTGTTCGCAGAGCTGGATTCCAAAGATCATCAAGAAGCGAGTGTGCACCACCTTCGTCGAAGACTCTTTCAGGTAATCTTTTATAGAATTAAAAATAAATAAATAAATAAAATGTCCTTTATTAGTCAGACAAGGGGACGTTTGCAGCATCACAAGAAGAAAAACAAGAAAACACAACTATAAATTAAAGGGGTGAAGTATGTACACTATATACACAATATAAATAAGAATAACAGAAGAACACAAGAGTACTGAGAACACAAATTTAAGAATATTTACATGAATGAATTGTACTTGGATGGACGTACTCTGTTGTGTTACAGTGCACAATATACATAACAAACAATAAAAACAGCGAAATATTCACATTAATATCAGTGATATTGATAATGTGCTAAAGGTTTTGGACACACTTCTGTCAGAGTGAACTGCATGTGAGGCGTTCAGGGACCGTCTGTAAATTGTCAATCACTCAATCAGATTTTATTTCTGTAGCACTTTTCATACAAACAGAAATGAAACACATTACAGAACATAAAAATACAATAAAACAATACAAACAGCCCCCACAGTCAAGTTATCAATAAAAGGATTCTGAGACACTAGAATTAAAGAACTGAGGAAACACCAGATAAGATAAAATAAGCGAGATAAATAAATAAACAAAATAAGGTACTTGTTATTAAAAGATATAGAAATAAAGTGAAGAATTGTAAAAACAGAATAAGAAATGATAAAAACAAAGTAATAAACAGTACAATAAAAAGACTAACATATGTAGACAGGTGACCAAATACAGAACTCAACAAATAAAATGGGTTTAAAATAAATAAAAACTAGTAAATATATAAAATCTGATCAAATCAGTCAAAAGCCTGACTAAAAAGGTAGGCCTTCAAATTCTAGATGTCTGTCGTATGAAGAGTCTCACCTCGATTTAAAGGAGTGATATCAGACAGGTAAAGACTGGTGACCAAATTAATATATTTTCTGATTAAAATATGTTCAGTCTTTACATCAATGCAAAAAAGCACAATTAAGACAACCGCTATCGACTATATCGGTTCCTGAAATGCACTCAAAGCTACGTGCAGCTGCTTGAATAGATTCCTGTTGCACTGTTTTATAGTAGTTCACCATGCCAATATGGTCAATATGTTGGACATCACATCATTACCACGAGCATAACCGAGACTAAGGAAGCATAAACACTGAATTCATCAAGTAGTTCCATACGTGAGGGGTCCCTGGTTTTATTTCTGGGGTCTTTGGTAGAAGGAAGCCCAGTGATCTAAAAAAAAATGCTGTAGAAGTTGATTCTGAGTGGTTTATCTCCCACGTATCAACTTATATATAACACACCGGGATGTTTTCTGGGGTCATCGGGTGTTTTTGGGTCAGACATACAGCTGGGGTTCATCTAAGCCCGGTGTTGTTGTACATTAATCGTAGCAACTGCTTGAGTTCCTTGAAGACGTTCCACCTCTCATCTGAGAGGCTTCATCAGTTCTGACTGACTAGTTGGATATTGATATCCTTAAGGAGCCATTAACAGTTCAGTTTCAATTGGGGGTTGTTACTCCTCCCCCTCGTTATGTGAGCATTAAGGTTGAAACGTAGATGATTCCTGTAGTCTGCAAGTTATCTGAAAGTTCTTTCGTACTTCTGCACCAGTCGAAGGGCGTTCTTCCCAAAGTGTGTAGCAACATGTCTGTGAAGATTCTCAGTCATCCAGGTCATGCTTATTCTCGTAGATTAGTCGTAGCAAATGAATAGCAATTGAAACCGAAACTCAGGTGTTAGTGTCTCCTTCAGGATATCAGTATCTGGATCTCCCAACTAGTCAGTCAGAACTGATGAAGCCTCTTGGATTAGAGGAGAAACGTCTTCAAGGAACTCAAGCAAGTCCAGTTGCTACGATTAAACTACGAGCATAACCATGACCTGGAGGACTGAGATTTTTCACAGACTAAGCCCGGTGTGCTTCCAGGTAGCGCTACGACACTCAGGTGTTCTGGTCTGCAGCCATCTTGCGGCAACTTCTGGCATCTTCAACTCGGCTAGCATACTTCCTCTTTCCTGGTCTCCTCCCTCTGGTCCCGGAGTGAGATCAGCGTCTGGCCTCCGCGGTGTTGTAGCAGGTCATCGCTAGCTAGAGGAGGTGATGTGAGCTCCTCCTGAGGACAGCTGTGGTTTCTTGTGCTGCTGGAAGGGGTTAGTCCCACTGATCATGTGTTCCAGCTTGGCCCCCTTGAATTCCTCATTCAGGCTGCTGATGGGGAGCTGCAGCCTGTCGGTGCTTCTTACCTTTTTGTCCTGACTTGTCTACAGCTGGCAACAAGGCAGTTTACTGTAACCCACATGTTCTGGTCCTTTGGAATGCGGAATACCTCCAGGGGTTAGAGTTTGGTCACCTTGTTTTACTTTATCTGCACGAGATGGCGTTCGATGTTCAAGATTGCTGTGATGTGTGTCCTATAAGCAGAGATCAGTCAGTAGCCCGACATGTTAAATCATTTATTTCAACTTCAACAGTTCTGCTGCAGCCAAAACCAGTTTTGTAAACATTTCTGCATTCTTGTATTTCATTTATACTTTGTTTGGTACAGGTCATGTTTGTCATGTGTTATGACATTATTCTCGGTGGATGTGTGGGGAGACGCTACCTGATGATAAACTGATGAAACCTTTAGAAGTAATTTTACGTCCAGTGTCATAGTTTTGTTGTGTGCAAAGCTCAGAGTTAGTTTTGAGGAGGTTTTTGGATGTTGCGTGTACATTTTTACTCTTTAAAATCTGTTTTTAAATTGCCAGCAGTTGATGAACAGAACACATGACAGACGTGTTTGCTCGCTGTAAACAATTAAATGTGAAGTAAAAATTAAATGATTTCCTCAAATACCTGAAAAGGCATCTGAGTCATTGTGGACCACAGAATGACGGGATGTTGTGGGTTTGTGTTTGCCGTGTTGTGTGTCAGTAATGGAGGATACTGTCAGTGTGGTGGCGTCCGCGATGCTCACGACTCCGTGGCCACCGTGGACTTCTTCGGAGCAGCGATCGTCACCCAGTGGGACAGTAAGCAGCATTCATCGGAGAGTCCCACCGATGCCTTCGGAGAGCTCGAGTTCGCCGGAGCTGGACGGAGACACAGTAATGTGAGTTACACTGCTGCACACACACCAACACACACACAGACACACACACACATAAAT
>NW_007578391.1:178613-197407 GCF_000690725.1 Stegastes partitus | reverse complement strand
ATATACAGTTCAAACCAGAACCCTAACCCTAACACACTGAGGTGTACAGTTCATGCAGCCTGTGTTGTGCAGATCTTATAGAAAAGGACGCTGGTGAAAAGTGTTAGTCTTAAACAGATAACGTCAGATCACATAATCTGTATTTTTATAATAATAATAACAACTAAAACAGTGTGAATCATAAATTGTGGCGTTTGTCGCCCGCTACGTCTCTGAATCAGCCGCCTAACCCGCCTCCCTCTGCTGATTCCAGTTCCTGCGGCTGTCCTGTGACACCCCCCCTCAGATCGTCTACACCCTGATGACGGCCCACTGGGGGCTGCCTTCGCCCAACCTGGTGGTGTCGGTGGTGGGCGGCGAAGGCCACGAGAAGCTCAAGACGTGGGTGAGGGACGTGCTGAGGAACGGGCTGGTGAGAGCTGCACAGAGCACAGGTAGGAACGCCTGGAGCACCGTTACAGGAACCTGAGAGGAAGAAACTCTGCTTCTATTTTGTCTTGTAGGTCTGAGAGAGACTTAAGTCTTGCACATAAGTTCGTTGCAAAATACATGATGGAAGCATCTCTTCCAGGTTTTAGGTCATTTTAATCTCTCGTCTGTCAAAGCAAGCAAAGCAGGAAAGAAAATGATCTGACGCTGATGCTTTATGGTTTGAAACAAATCTGTAGCGTCAGTAGTTAAAATGTTGATTCGACTTCAGACTCTAACTGGTCTGGAATCAGGGAGTTTTCACAGCAGATGTTTTTATTAATCACACTAGAACAGTGTTGCTCGTAGCAGTTCAAGGCTTCAGAGTTATATCTGATTATTATCTCCAATCAGTCAGGTCATTTCTAAAGTTCTTTTCAAAGTATTTTAAAGACCAACAAATGAATTGAACGCAAGTCAAGAATCGAGACGCCTTTGAGTCGGAAAAACTGCAGTTTATTCATCTGCTGCTGTATTTCTGTTTCATGGCTCTGTGGTTCTGGTTCTGCTCCAGGGGCCTGGATCCTGACGGGGGGTCTGAGGGAAGGCGTGGCCCGCTGCATCGGGGAGGCGGTGAGGGACCACAGTGCCGCCGCTCCGGCTCTCTGCCACAAGAAAGTGATCGCCGTGGGCCTGGCTCCGTGGGGTTTGGTGCACAACCGGCAGCAGCTGGTCAACCCCCAGGTACCGATCCGTCCTCAGGTGTGTGCAGGTGACGTGTGACGGCTCCTGACTCTCGTGTCGTTCCTCTGAAGGGCAGTTTTCCGGCTCGGTATTACGTGCAGAACACGACGCGTGACTCCTGCTGCCTGGACAACAACTGCCAGGCGTTCCTCCTGGTGGATGATGGGAGCGTCGGCCGGCGGGGCGGGGAGACGCCCTTTCGCGCCAGTCTGGAGGACTACATTTCCCATCAGCGCACCGGCATCTGGGGTGAGACAGTTTCCTGCAGTTCTTAACTGTTAATCAGAATCAGAACCGACTTTATTGGCCAAGTTCATACACGTGGACCTTAACTCTCTGTGGACGGCAATCAGAAAAAGAAAAGAAGGGTGAAAGTTGAGACACGATTTATAAATAATCGTGTATAGTTGTGTTTATTTCTCTAACCTTTGTTTATTGTACTCTGGTAGAGCCATTTCCTTCAGGATGAATAAAGTTTATCTTATCTTAAAATTAAACACATTTTCATGTAAGTCATGAGAGACATAACTTGTCCAAGCTCTTGTGTGGTTTCAGCAGAAAAGTCCAGTTCCTATCATTTACACGTACATTTATATTAATACCAAATATGCATTTTATGCCTCCGTGAAGCAACACAGAGATGGAATTCATTGTAAAGAAGTCCTAGTTTGGTGCAACTGATGCTGAGTTCAACATTTAGTTTGTCCCAGTCATGAAGTAAAAGGAAAAATAGTTTTTGTTGTTGCTGTCAGCGGCTCAACCAAACTCAATGTCAAGATTTTGAAGCTCTTTGCTGGTTTTGTTTACTGGGCTTCTGTTCTTTCTTCTTATTAAGCTTCACACGACTTGACAGAACATTGACTGAGTGAGAGGAATGTCTGAAGGCAACTTGTGAGAAAAGTACGCCTCCTCATAAACGTGTCCTGCTTAAGTACCTGCAAAATCAGGAAATGCTGAAACTCAGCCGACAGAAAATAGAAGTTCCCGTGAGAACAGAAGCGTCGGATTTACAGTATTTGTGGGCTCGGTGTTATAAGTAACACTCGAGTGTTTGAGGCAGTCACTGAAGGAGCTCCAGACCGAGGCTCAAGTAGCCGACTCTGGAGCGTCAGAGCTGGACGTGGGAGAGGAGACCACTTAGCCTGATAAATAAAGGCCAGAGCAAAGAAAAACACTGTTGTACACTCGCTACAGTCAGAAAGTATTTCTGATTTTTCTTTTCTTGTCTTCTACCTTGTTGTCTGGCTGCTCCAGGCAGTGGCAGCATTGAGATCCCAGTGCTCTGCATGCTGATCTCAGGAGATGCCAGAATGCTGGAGGTGAGGAAACTTAAATACTCACACACTCACCTGGTCTGTTGTTTTTCCGCCTGTTCATTGGTTCAGGTGACAAACAGACGTTCACCTTACTGACTATATCCTTCCTTATGGATCATGTTTGTCGCTGCTGGCTTTGTGGCTGTTCGGCGGCCGACACCCTGAATACATACGAGTCACGGGGTAAATTCTGTGTACATTTCTTCCCGCTCAGAGATTAGACGCGTCCCTGAGGAAAGCCACGCCCTGGCTGGTTCTTGCTGGTTCTGGTCCAGCTGCAGATCTTATCAATGAGCTGCTGGTGGATCTCCCCTCCGTCCCCCTCAGTCCCACCTCCCCTCCAGCAGAGGGCGAGTCGGCTGAGGGTCCGAGCCCAGAGCTCCGGGACCGTGTCCGAGAGAAGGTCCGGAGACAGTTTCCAGCCGAAGCAAAAGGTGACGCCGAGCTGGACAGACTGGTGGACAATGTGAGTCAAAATACTACAATACAGCATATACACAGAATAAAATAGTATTATGCATCATATACATACAATAACATTATGCATTTATATACCTACAATATAATAATAATATATATACAGCCGTCCTCAGATGTATTCACACCCTCCCATTAAAGAAGGAAAACAACAGCTTCAGTCACTGAAATAAGCTGAAACTGACAAAAGTCAGAATAAATAAAAAGAACATCATGACGTTGCTTTTGAATTGTGGTTCAACAGAAATATTAAAAAACAAAAAAACAAACAAGCAAACCAGCCTGATGGGACCCATAAACTAACATTTAGTTGAACAACCCTCTGAGCCAATCACAGCCATCAGGTGTTTCCTGTAACTCTCAGTCAGACTTCTGCACCTGTTGACAGGTGTTCTGGACCACTGCTCATTAGCAAAGGCCTCTCATTGGTCCAGGACAGTTTTGTTTGTTTTTTAAATTATTCTTTTCAAACAGAATTCAAAAGCAACGTCTCATTTCACTAAATTATATTTTAGCAAATTTTTATTTATTCTTACTTTTTTCAGTTTCCAGTTATTTGAGTGACTGTTGTGAGTTTTGCCTTTTCTTTAATGGAAGAGGATGAAGACATTTGAGGACGAATATATACACACATAGAATATAATAATATTTTACATTCATATGCATAGAGTAGAATAATAACAGACATGTATATACAAGCATTATAATATTATATATTGATATACATACAATATAATAAATTGTAAAAATGTATACATTCATATACATAGACTATAATAACGATATACATGCTGAACTTAACTCCTGCATCTGTTTCATTGCAAAGCTTCTCACAGTTCTCTGTTCATCTTCTAAGCTCCTCCACTGTCTCCTAGTTTTTAATACTCGGTTTCCTCACCGTGGCTTGTACTGCGATGAGCCTCTGACTTAACCTCTGAACAAGTATGATGCGACTGCATCCCCCACCTCACTGACCTACAGACAACCCAGAACTGTTCTGTTGGATCCGTCCAGAACGCGTCCTGGTTCTGTCGCAGTCCGACTTCTGCTGACTTCCTGTCATTACCTCTGTGTGTCCAGGCTCTGAGCATCTATCAGAACCGAGAGCTCATCACCGTCTTTCACGGAGAACAGGAGGGTTCTGACGACTTCGACACGGTTCTCCTCAAGGCGCTTGTTAGAGGTCAGTGAGAAATCAGATTGTTCTTGTGGTTCAGAACTCCACGGTAACGCTTTAATAAAAAGGCCGGTTTAAAGAGTAAAAAGAGCTTAAAAGCGGTCTTCTTTAGATTTGATTGCAGAGCACTAAACGGATCAGAACACCTCAAACAACAAGTGATGGCGAAAGAGCAATAAACAGCCAGGGGGTTTTCAGGATGGATGAAATTGCAGCGACAGCAGTTTTCTGGAGACGCTTTAGACAACAAATAATTAAAATGATTCAGAATTAATCGATAATTACCATAATTTCCGTACTATTGAGCGCACCTGAATATAAGCCGCACCCACTGACTTTACAAAGAAAACAAAATGTGTACATATGCAGGCCGTCTCTAAGCTGCAGGTGTCCACGTTGGAACATGAGATATTTACACAGAAAGATGTTTTAAACTTTTAATTAAATACATACCGGTGACAAACACAAATACCGTAAATGCTTTTTTTCCAAACAGTTCCTGTAACACGGCTGGTTAAGAAAACAAAAACTCCAGCAGCCTACCAGGAAAAGTCACTGATCGCTATCTTCATCTTCCTCCTGCCACTAAAGCCGCTGAAGTCTTCAGTGTTGGAGTTGAACAGCCTCAGAATCACTTCGTCACTTCCTCAGTCTGTCTGTCGTTGTCACTCTCAACGTCACTTTGGTCTCGAGCCAAATTCGTAAAACTCGTAAAAGTCCATTAATTAGCCGCATCGTTGTTTAAGCCGCAGCGCTTGAAGCGTGTGAAAGAAGTAGCGGCTTATAGTCCAGAGATTACGGTACATGTGCTGTTGCTTTTGTTGCATCGAGGTTGTGCTTGTGTGTCTGTAGCTCCAACCTGTTGGTTTTTCTTTATGCATAAACTCAAATACCTCAACTGACTAAACCAGGGGTGTCCAATCCTGGTCCTGGAGAGCCCCTATCCAGCATGTTTTAGATGTTTCCCTCGTCCAACACACCTGATTGACATGATCAGGATCGTTATCAGGCTTCTGCAGAGCTTGATGAGCTGATCATTTGAATCAGGTGTGATGGAAGAAGGAAACATCTAAAACATGCAGGATAGGGGCTCTCCAGGACCAGGATTGGGCACCCCTGGACTAAACTATAATAAATCACTGCCATTTTCAAACATTTAACATTTTATTGACACCGATGTGCTCAGTTTTGTTCTGCAGTTTGTCTCAAACATTCAGCTGCACTTTAAGTCTTAAAAAGCATCTGCCGAGTCTGTTTGTTGCTGCTTCCTGTTCGTCTGTTTAGTGTGTTCAGTAACAACAAGAACCACTGAAGGCTCCTCGGTCTCGTCTACCAGCTTTTAAGCAGCGTGTCCAGTTGTTCGGTCACAAACGTCGTCGGTTAATTTCCCCACTTCACTGTAAATGAGTTTGTTCGAACGTCTCTCCAAAGTTTTTCTTGATGCCACGTTGTAATGTCCAGATGTGTAAGTTTGCTTTGTGTGTGTGTGTGTGTGTGTGTGTGTGTGTGTGTGTGAAGCGAGTAAGCGTGTGTCCAGTGAAGCCAGCGAATGCACCGAAGAGCTGAAGCTGGCCGTGGCCTGGAACCGAGTGGACATCGCGAAAACTGAGCTCTTCAACGGGGACATTCAGTGGAAGGTCAGAGACGTTACACAAATCAAACTATGCTATGAAAATAAATCAGTACAACATTTGGACAACACAAAATCAAAAGAGCCCTCCAGATATTCTAGGAAAGGTTAGAAAATTAGGAAAACATGCGTTTAGGATTCTCTGGCCTTCAGAAAATCAAAATATTCCCCAAACACACCCAAAGTCGCTGCATTGTTTTTAAAGACGTGCATCTGCAGTGTTACAAGATTATGGATAATACATATTTACATTTTTGAAGCACTTTCTTTTAACCGAAACTCAGTCAGGAGGTGTTTTATTCGTATGATGTACTGCAGCGTTGCCATATATGTCTGTCAAAGCTAGTTTTAACTAATATGAGCAGTATCGGAGGAAATACTACACAGTAAAAGTACCTTATTACCAATTAAACTCCTTTATTTCCCATAATGCGCCTCATAGCAGCTTTTGTCAGAACTCTGGTGTAAAACTCGCAGCTGAAACACACATTGATCAGTGCAGTGACTCAGCGAATCCTCGTCATGTGCAAGTGCTGTTATTGTTCTTTATAACAGGCGGAGCTTTCTGTTTTCAGTACGACGACCTCGAGGACTCCATGACCGACGCGCTCGTCAACGACAAGCCCCAGTTTGTGCGTCTGTTCTGTGAGAACGGTCTGAACATCCTGGACTACCTGACGTACCAGCGCTTGGAGAGCTTGTACCGCTCGCTGTCCGACAGCTCGCTGGCCTACATCCTCCTCCAGAGGCGTCTGAGCGAGAGGCAGAGCCTGGCCGGATCCCCTCCGAACCCGGAACCTTCTGGAGCAACGCCTCTGAAGAGTCCACTGAGCATGGTGACCGGACCGGCTTCGGCCATGGAGCTCAGCCTGTATGAGGTGAGGACGGCGGCGTTGTTCTGCTGCAGTGATCCAAAGTGACCAGAGTGAGCCTCACTGTGGGCAGAAACCTAAAGCATCACAGAACCTGAAGTGACCCACAGGAACAGAGATTCTTCAGTAAATACTCGGCTCTGTAGCTCTTTGCTTTATTTGCTAAATACTTTTTTTACATGTTAGGTTAAAGGCTACAGCAGGATTGGCACATGCACAGCAGAAAACACTTCAATCATTCAGAAAATGATGTATTTTCTAATGAATGAATGTTGTGATGCTGCAGGTCTCCCGTCTGCTGTGGGACCTGCTGGGCGACGTCTGTCAGCCTTTCTATTATGGACCTCTGGAGCTCAAACCCAAAACCAGCACCAGGAAGGCTCTGAAGGTGAGCGAGGAAGGAATCTACACAACATCCTCACAAATAGCAACACGCAGGAGACAGAGCTGTGGGAATCCTCTCCGAGGCTTTGGCTGTTAGAGATGTATAAAAAATCAGCGACTGTGGAGGAGATGAGCGGTTTAGACATTAACGGCTGTCTGTTGAGTTATTCTGAGGGGACAGTAGATGTACACCGACTGCTTCACATGGTAGCAAAGTGTCGTTTCTTCAGTGTCGTCCCATGAAAAGATATAATAAAATATTTGCAGAAATGGGGCACACTGTCCAATTATGTCATTTAAACATTTATATTTTAAACTGCTGAGACTGAAGGTGGTCTGCAGTGAAACCAGGTCTGCTCCACATGTTTGTTTTTGTTTTTGTTTTTAAAGATGCAAAGATTGCACTGCTGAATAATTATTGATCGGTCTGTCTGTGGCAACCTTTAGGCCAATCAGTTGATTATCATATGTTGTTATCGAGTGCATTTCTGGACATTTATAGCTGTTTTGGTGACACAAATAAATGTGCACATGTATAATCGTACTTTGCAGGTTTCTTTAATGACAGAAGAGAGAGTTTGTGTTTATAAGGGTTGGTTACTACCACTGAGACGGATGAACTTTACCTGAGCTGTTGTTGTATTTCTCTGCACCTTTAGCACGTCAACAAGCTGCTGCTGGGGGAGTGTCGGTACCGGAACCAGCGCTGCTCCTCTCCCTGGGAAGCCCTCTTCATCTGGGCCGTCCTGCAGAACCGCAGTGAAATGGCTGTTTACTTCTGGGAGATGGTGAGACTGATGAATAGTATTTCACAGTAAGAACACTGATGTTTCAGTTTGTTTATGTGAACAGATGACACAGTTGACACGTTTCCTTTCAGCTGGTGTTGGTTGTTGAATGTTTCCTCCTCAGGCGGGAGAGTCGGTGCTGAGCGCTCTGGGCGGCTGTAAGATGCTCAGGGAGCTGTCGAAGCTTGAAAGCGAGACGGAGAGTAAACTGGCCATGAAGGAACTGGCACAGAGGTTCGAGAACCTGGCCCAAGGTGAGTCTGACGACAAGCTGGTGCTTCTCTGATCAGACGTTACCTGTCCATTCATCACATACAGCAACACACTGGACGGTCAGTGAGACACACAAGCAGCCATGTGTGAGCAGTTTAGAGCAGGGGTCTCAAACTCCAGTCCTTGAGGGCCACAGTCCTGCATGTTTTAGATGTTTCCTTCTTCCAACACACCTGATTCAAATGATCAGCTCATCATCAAGCTCTGCAGAAGTCTGATAATGATCCTGATCATTTGAATCAGGTGTGTTGGAAGAAGGAAACATCTAAAACTTGCAGGATTGCGGCCCTCGAGGACCGGAGTTCGAGGCCCCTGGTTTAGAGGCTCCACTGAACATGAAGCTCGTTGTGTTGACCGGCTCAGGTAAAGACAATCTAACGTGTATTGTAATACGTACATAAAACCCTGTGTGTGTCGTGTTTGTGTCCAGATGTGTTCAGTGAGTGTTACCAGAACAGCGAGAGTCGCTCCTTCACGCTCCTGATCAGGAAGTCTCCGGTGTGGGGCGGAGCTACCTGCCTGCAGATGGCCACGGCGGCCGACGCTCGACTGTTCTTCAGCCACGATGGTGTTCAGGTACGGGTGTTCTGGTTCACTGTTGTGGAGCTGCCAACAACAGGTTTAACAAAGGGCTCTAGTGATTTATAAATGTGCTGCAGACACAGCAAACAAACAAACCGTACTGTAGGTTTTTATGAGGTTTTACTTTATGGCCAGTGAAGGTGATTCATATTCACATAATGCACATACAAAGTGAGTTCAACTAACCCTTTAACACCCAACTACCATACAGGCTGCTTGAACTTTTTTGGTTATTTTGGCTGTAAAACAGTCAGAACTCAAACTATGAGTGACTGCTTTGGCCCTTTTCTTCCCAGAATAACCTAAGCTTTAAGTTTCCAGTAAAAAAACTAAACAAAAAGCAGACTTGGACTTTTCAGGATTTTAATGAATTAGAAATTGAACGTGAAGAAAATGTTAGACAATAAAAATTGGAAATATGAACTATAATAAATATGTACAAAAAAGTTTTCGATTCGTGCTCGCTCAGTTTTCCTTATATTGTCACTGATCTTTACAAATATCCAGGCGTGTTTGGGCCTGTGTGGTCGATGGCAAGCACTTCCTGTCCAGTTAATATAAGATAAGCTAATAATCCTTTATTTCTCCCCACGCCGAGGGAATTAACATTGTTACAGCAGCAAAAATGTAAAAAAATTAAGAACAGAAGAACACAGCAGGACTGAACATATACATAATAACAATTATAATTTATATGATATATATGCAAAGGATGAAAAATGAAAATGAATAAATAAAGTGCAATGCAATCAGTGCAAAGTAGATGAATTTATAACTAGATCATTTGTTTATCTTGTTTGATTTGGGGGAAAAAATAACTTAAAACATCTACATTAATAATCACGTGTGGTTCCAAAAGCTAGCATTCAGATTTTTAATGAATTACTGTCATGCTAACGCGTCAACGTTGGCGCTGCTCTGTAGTCTCTGCTGTCTCAGATCTGGTGGGGCGACATGGACCGAAGCACCGAGGTCTGGAAGCTGATCCTCACCTTCTTCCTGCCTCCTGTCGTCTACACAAACCTCATCAGCTTCAGGTCAGCGTTGTGTTTTCATTGTGTGGCGTGAATTAGTTAGAATTACTTGATTTAATTGGGTTTAAAATAGTGCGTGCTGTCGCTTGATAGTCCATGGTTCTGAGACGAGAGTTTTAACCAATTTAACAATGTCAGAAACTTTTTTTTTTTCTCATTTTACTTCATTGTTTCATCAGTTCGACTGACGTAAACATGGCCGCTTGTGTGTGTTCGTGTTGCAGGGAACAAGAGGAGGACGTGAAGTCGGTGGGGAACCACAGAGACACCGACAGTCTGGATGGGAATGATGCCAACGACAACACCGTCCTCTCTCTGGCTGAGATCGTACAAACGTAAAGAGAAACACACATTCATAAAGCATGTTGTGTTGCCATGGCGTTCTTCTCAGTTTTGACCAATGATTCTCTGTGACCGCAGTAACGAAGACGCAGAGGAGTACAGGGCTCTGAAAGAAAACCTGGAAGGTAGGTTTGGATCACAGTTCTGCTGGTTTGACTGCATGTGGTGACTCTGCTGTTTGTTGTGCTTCACATATCTTTGTCTACATTTAAATCTTTGTCAGAAAAGAACAAACAGAAAGCACTTGTTTGTAGGATAAACGAGTGAATCAGCCTTGTTTGGTTGCTCTAAAGCAGAGGTGTCAAACTGCGGTCCTGGAGGGCCGCAATCCTGCATGTTTTAGATGTTTCCCTCTTCCAACACACCTGATTCAAATGATCAGCTCATCATCAAGCTCTGCAGAAGTCTGATAACGATCCTGATCATTTGAATCAGGTGTGTTGGAAGAGGGAAACATCTAAAACTTGCAGGATTGCGGCCCTCGAGGACCGGATGTCGACACCCCTGCTCTAAAGTGACGTCAGGCGGCTCGCTCCAGGTAGTTTTACACATTTTCACAAACTCAGAAAGTGGCTCAGAGATCCAAGTTGGAGGAGCAGTGGAGGACATGGACAAGAGGTACACGTGAAGGTCCGACTGATTTGAACTTAACGTCCACTTCTTACCCAACAAAAAGCCGCTTCTTGTCAACGAAGCAGGAAACTTTGGGCAGCTTGTTGCTCTGTGTTTGACAGAAACCTGGTTCATTCCAGCGGTGGTTTACTCAGAGCAAATAGCTACCAGGGAAAGTGGTGACAGAATTCTCTTTTACATTATTTAATGCAGAAAATACTGCAGCTTCAGCTTTGAAATGGGGTTCAGAAACTGCAAGTCACTTTGGGAACGTTGCTGCCTCACCCCAGTCGTATGAATGTCACACTGCACACCGTCAACAAAAACACCCAGACTCACTTCTTGTGGACTCTAACATTACATTTTTTTTTAATTTACCTTCAAAATGTAAAATCCAATGAAGTGTCCCACTAGGAGTAACTAAAAACTGGACCACTGCTGCTTTTTATAGATGCACAACAGTGTTTTTCAAGCATTTTTTAGTTTGCTGGGAGAATCTAACGAGCATGAACAAGCTTGAGCTGCTGAAGCTCTCCTCTGTCCTCCATCTACGACCTCAGCTTGAAAAAGAAGTCTCTTCTTCGTCCTTGTATTGTGGCAGTTCAGATTACTGCACTCCACAAGCACACAAGACAAAACAGTGACTGTCCCTGTATCTCGGCTATCTGCGGGGATCAGCAGCTTCCTGACAGGAAACGGTGGGTGAGGCTGGGAAAAAAGTCATTTCGGCTGCAGGGACAGTCGGCACTGAGTCTTCTCTCTCAGGAGAAGTTTCAATACAATACATCGAAATCCGACTCCCAAAGTCGATGCTCGTTCTTTTGTTTGCGCCACAACAGACACATTTGAGACGAACTGAATAGAATTTGGTTGTCAAAGCTCACCGTGTTCTCAAAACTTGATTTTAACTCAACAAGTCATCAACTAATTATGACAAAAAATCCCCAAGATGTCTTAGAGGGTGAAGTGATGTCATTTAGTATCCAAAAGGTCAAAGCTCACTGTGACTAGAATGTTGGTTTCCATCCCAACCCTGTAAACAGTAATACCAGTAATCATAAAAATGTCAGTAAATCCTGAGGCAGACATACTGTTGGGTTAGATTTTCCTAAAATACTCAAAGCAGCACCAAAAATTTGAAGTTTCTCCGGCTGTGACACACACTTTATGATGCCCGGACCTGCTTTTTAGGGCGAGTGAATGTCGAATGTGTACTAAATGACAGCCAGTGAGAATGTAAGCTAACATTTTGTTGATTCGATGTTCTGCTCCGTCCTCCCTTTGTGGGAATCCTTCCTGTTCCGACAGTTTCACTTCTTTCCTCCAGGTTCTGTTCCGTCCACCTCCAAGAGATCGTTCATTGTGTCGCGGTGGAGGCAGTTCTGGTTCGCTCCCGTCACCTCGTTCCTCGGCAACGTGCTCATGTACTTCCTGTTCCTTTGCCTGTTCGCCTACGTCCTGCTGGTGGACTTCAAGCCGCCGCCCCCGGACGGCCCCTCCACTCTGGAGTTTGTGCTTTACTTCTGGGTGTTCACCTTAGTCTGCGAGGAGATCCGGCAGGTCAGTTGTTAAGGCACGGAATAGTACAAACATAAGAAATGATAATGTTAAACACAATGTGCAGATCCAACATGTGTTCTCTCTGTGGTGGACAGAGCTTCTTTGTGGGCAGCACATTTGTCCTCCAGAGGATAAGAAACTACATCCAGGACGTGTGGAACAAGTGCGACCTCACAGCCATCGCTCTCTTCATTTTGGCTCTGTGCTGCAGGTGATTCTTCCTGTTAAAAATACTGCTTATTAGGATTATAGTGTACATACACATGGAGAACGAAGACCCGTAACTGGCTGCTTTTGTTTTCCAGAATGTTTCCCTGGTCGTATGACTTTGGCCGAGCCGTGATGGCTATAGATTATATGGTCTTCACGCTACGTCTGATCCACATCTTCGCCATCCACAAACAGCTCGGACCCAAGATTATCATTGTCGGCAAAATGGTGAGAGTATACAAAACGACCTCAAAGAACACGGAATGTTAACGGTTGCTGCCTATGAGGAGATGTGCTGCTGCTAATTCCAGCAATCTGTTCAGAGCTCAGACACATCCTGACCCACTGACTTTGTGTTTCAACGCTTCAGCATCTTGATCATCAACCCACACTAAGACTGATTCTCCAGCGTCGTCTCTCTGTGTTCCCTTCAGGTCAAAGATGTTTTCTTCTTCCTGTTTTTTCTGGCTGTTTGGCTCATGGCCTACGGAGTGGCCAATCAGGCGCTCCTCTACACCTATGATCCTCGCCCGAACTGGATATTTCGCCGAGTGTTCTACCGACCATATCTGCACATTTTTGGACAAATACCCATCAATGAAATGGACGGTGGGTGGTGTTTCCAGATCTGTCAGTTCAAGGTTCAAACCTCTCAGCTGTCATTTCTGTCAGCTCATCCCAGTTTTGTCAAATCAGTCATACACTTTTAAGACATAAGAATGACAGAATGTACTTGATAATACAATACAATGAAAGTACTTTAATGAAGCCTGTGTTGTACAAAATGACGCCAACCCTGATCATTGCGTAACTGAACCATTGACTCTTACAATATTTAAACACATAAACTAAACTCAGTTAATTTGACTTCACTGGTTTTTGCTGCCGTCGTTGTTAAAACAGACGTTCCTCTTTAAAGTCTTAAAGTTTCCTCACGAGATGTTTTTTACCTACGCTGGTCTCCTTTTAGCTGATAAATGGGAGGAAGCAAACTGTACAAACAACGCCGCAGAGATTGAAGCCGGAGCCGAGCCCTGTCTGAGCACCTACGCTAACTGGCTGGTTGTCATCCTCCTGGTCATCTACCTGCTGTTCACCAACATCGTACTGGTCAACCTGCTCATCGCCATGTTCAGGTACGTCTACACCTCCTGTGTTGTTCTACCGAGTCATCGTGGAGCATCTTGCACAGACACAAAGTCGTCTTAGCCTTGTGAATATATGTGACGAGATGTGAATCTGCTGTCCACAGCTACACCTTCTCCAAAGTACAGGAGCGCAGCGACACCTACTGGAAGTTTCAGCGTTACAACCTGATTGTGGAGTACCACGCACGGCCCTGCCTGGCTCCACCCTTCATCATCATCTCACACCTCCACCTGTTCATCAAGAGATACGTCCGCGGCATCACCTCCGTCAAAATCCAACACTTTGGTGAGAATGCTAGACGGTAGCTCTGACAGCGATCCAGGCTAAATCAGGCGTGTGGTCCATTTATAGACAGCTGCTCCAAAGTCATCTGATATGTTCATATCTGAGAGAAAACTGTCCTCTCACTCAGGTTAGAATCCGTTAACTTGCTTTAGGTTTAAGTTCAGTTGCTGATCAGTCTTGACCTACTGTAGTGAACACGAAGCTGAGACTGATAGAAAGGTTCCCGTTGGACCATTTTCTCTTTAGTCCAGCTCACACATAATCAATACTTCAAGTGTTGACCAACGACAGTTGTCAATAGTTGCTGAAATTACTTTTCTTCAAAGAAAAACACTTTTTTTTTCAACCTCTTTGTGTTTTGATGTCAGTGAAGTGTAAAAACTTGAAATGAACAATGAGGTAAACACATTCACATCCTGCCAACATACATGTTAAGCCATACTGAATACCAGCTGGTGCATCCCACATGTGTCCCAGTTGACGTTACTGGATCACGGTTCTGTTTGTGTCTGAGGCTCATTACCGAACCATTTCTGTCATATACTGAGCTTTAAGGAAAAACCTCTGAACATGAAGGTCAGAGGTCCTGTTCTTGGTACCAGCGTCGAACATAAAACTTTATTAAATACCAAAGGACATGTAATTCCACTCCGTCCTCCACATGTCTCCATGTACATGAGCTACATGTTTGTCCTCCTGCGGTTCACCGACTGATCTTCTCTTTCCTCAGCTCTGGACCTGCGCAGCAGGAAGGCCAGTCGACTCAACACATGGGAAGCCATCCAGAAAGAAAACCTCCTCTCAGCTCAGAACAAGCGGCAGAGGGAGAGCGACACGGCCCGACTCAAACACACGTCCATCAAGTCAGTTTCCTCAACTAGTCGTAGATAAAAGATTTACTAGAGCCGATGTCTCATTGAGGTTACAACTTTCCATTTAGGTTTTGTACAGTTAAATATGACTGGAATAGAAAAAGTAACTGGTGCTGGTGCTCATGTTAGTACTGGTACTGGTGCTGGTGCTGGTGTTGGTGTTGGTACTGGTACTGGTGCTGGTGCTGGTACTAGTCTGGGAAAGTGACTCCATCTAAAGATGTGATACTTTCTATTTTTTATTTTTGATGTTGTTTTCTGAATCAGCGGCGTGATGAGAAATAACTGCTAATTTCAGGCTTTATTCTTCATAGTTTCTGAGATTTTACCATTTAACCAGCCTCAAACTTCACTGAATGAATAAAATTGTGAAACAATCCGGTGGAGCAGAAATAGTTTTACTAACTGGATAATTTGAGATGGAATGACACGTTTTTGAGACTGTTTGCTGCAGTTTAAAGGTGGAGATGCTCAGCTGTGGCGTCGGCTGCTCGTTTCACTCAGGATCAGATTCAAAAGGACCAAAGTGGATTTTTACTGGAGGGGTGTTTAATTTTTTTCAAGGGTGATAAATGTTTGTATTCTGTCTCCATATTAAGACACAGACCAGACATGTAAACACGCCTTCTGCTGAGGTTTCACTGTTGGTTCTATGATCTTGTACATGATATGTAAGATACGTTGTTGTCATGAGGCTGTGACTTTGTGGATTCTTGTTTCTACGGCGTGAAAACTTAATTCTGACGCCAAACATTCTCCATCCAGAGAAATCTGCCTTCATTTGTATATGATGACAAATTTCCAGAAACTGCCGTAACTCGTGACGACTTCAGGCTAACAAGGTCAAAATAATACCAGACGCACGTGTCGGTATGAAGCATATTTGCTAATTCTCTTAACCAAGAGGAAACACTTTCTTGTAAATGTAATAACCTGCAGATATAAAACCACAGACACGTACAAAGCAGACGAACTGGACTCTGATGAGCTTTAAATTGGCCCATTAACATTCTGATGTCTTGTAAACTGTTAATCTTTTTACATGATGTTTAAAAATTCAACACTGTGAACCACAGATAGAACCTGATACAGATTTTCAGGACAGCGTTGGCTTTTTGAATATAATATTAATACTTAAAAGTAAAACAGAATTGGATTTTATTGCTTATGAATCCTTGTTCCAACTTCACTTTGCTGTTTCTCAGTTCAACTTTTCCATTTGCTGGTCTCACTATCAACCAGCTTGTGGCCTTTTTTTATCGACCAGTTTGCCGTGTTGAACGGAGCTCAGCTCATTCTGCAGCCAGTTTACAGTTTCTGTGTGTTTGCTGTCTGCAGGGTGGACAGCGTGCTGAAGCAGATGGCAGAGATCCGTGACCACGACCGAAGGCTGCGTTTGCTGGAGACAGAGGTCGGCAATCACACACCTGAATATTTATAGCTGCAAGCCACTACCTTTTATTTTAGTCAGAGTATGTGGAGAAAAAAAACCCTATAAATGAAGTTTTTCTGTTAAATCAAATTACAACAAATGTAGAGTTTATGTTGTCGAGGCCCTGCGTGCATGGCTGGATTGATGAGGTATGTTGGTGCGTGTTGGTGCGTGTTGGTGCTCGGTGTGTCTGGTTTCTGCAGCTGTTAGCGCTGCCTGCTCAGCTATCCTCTAACTATCTCTGTCCGCTCAGCTGGAGTACTGCTGCAGCGCCCTCTCCTGGATGGCCGAGGGTCTGTTGCAGAGCAACGTGATCAAAGCCAGCCGCCCTCCTCCACAGTTCAGAGGTAAAACCGTCAGCCGGTGCTTCATGGGGATGTTCAGGCCGAATGATTAATCTGGAAGTTTTTAAGTGTTGGGATTAACCGTTACTGTTTGTTCTGCTGTAGATCTTCCTCCCCTTTCTCCGAGCTCACAAACATCATAGGAAGCTTCCAGAGATCCCGACAGGTTGGAGCTGATCAGAACCTACACAATACTACGCAGGAGGTTTAAATGTTGTGCCTGATCGTACTGTTTCATCGTTCTAAAGACACTTCATTTGTTTTACACTGTATGTTGTTTAAGGTGTTTATTTTTCAGGACCAATGACATTTTGCATTAGAGGTATTTTTACTTCTCTTGTGCTTTTTTTTATTATTATTTTTATGGTAGGGCCAGCATACGTCTCCTTTAGCGTCCGTCAGGGTTTGATTCTGCCGCTGGAAGCTGCTGAACGTCACTCATGGAGCCTTTAAGGTGCATTAAAAAGAGCTCTGAGCCCCAGATGTCACCAGATGTTGTGCCTTTTTAAAATGACTGCTGACTGTGTAAGATGTTTATGAACATCATCATATGAGTTGTACGACCACAACCTGTTCCAGGGAATGCAACCTGCCTGCATTAAATTTGCACTAAATCGATATTTTCATGGAACCAACGACTTTGTGAAAGAACCCTTTTAGTCTCTTTGTTTTGCTTTTGGTTTATATTCCACCAACTGCTTTTTATCTGCTTATAAGTCCTGAGAGTCAAAGAACCCGTCTGGTGCCAATGACATTTTATTTGCCACGTTCATGTGTCCGTGTGGTGTTTTTATACGGTGGAAGACACGTGATGAGCCGAGTCGAGCAGCTGGAGCACTGCTGCCGTGGTAACTGTGGTGGTCCAGAGACTTTATTTACAGATGTGATATTTTCATACGGTTGCTTTGTTTTCTATGTTGTTTTCTTTGTAAACAGATGTGTGCAAATGGAACAAAGGTGTTGTCTTCTTGGTCCCATTTTCTCAATAAAGATTGTACAGAAAGGTTTCTAATGTGAAGTTTGTGCTGAATGGTTAAAAGTCGTGTTGATCTTGATTTACTCTCACTGAGCAGGAGCAACTGTGCACTCAAACTCTGAGGTACTAATGAATAATATTACTGAATATTCATTGAGCACCACTAAATATCGCTGCCAGTGTTTATATCAAGATCAGAAACGTAGGCCGCGTTTGCCGGGTAGTGAGCTCACCTGATCTTACTGTAGCTTTGTCCACAACTCTTGTCATGTTATTTTCTATAATAATGTTTTGGAAAGACTGGCTGAATATGAGTAAGCTTCATGCTAATCTAAAGCTACATCTGAATAAAACGGATAATCGCAAAACCAAATAGAACCAAATTGGGAGAGAAGTAAAGTCTAAGATAAAAGCAGCTCGTACAGACTCCAAACCATTGAGGACGAACTCTGAGAGCGCGTCGGCCTCTCTGGGATCGATAAAGTCTTTCTGATTCTGGTCGTAAACCTGCTCTGACTCAAGCTGCTCACAGCCAACAAAGTTTAGGACTTAATTTGGTAAAAACAGAGTTAAAGTCAAGTCAGACTGGACACTGACGCAGCAGGAGAAGAGCTGCTCCTTTATTATGACTTCAACACACACTGACACAATAACACACACTGACACAATAACACACACTGACACATTCTAACATACCAACACAGACACACTAACACTCCCTAAGGAGTGATTTTCCTCTTTAGACAGGGTTCCTTACTCTAACACACACAAACACACTAACACAGACACACACTAACATACACACACTAACACACTAGCACAGACACATTAACATACACACACAAACACACACACACACACACACACACACACACACACACACACACACACAGACCAGAAACACTAACACTCCCTAAGGAGTGATTTTCCTCTTTAGACAGGGTTCCTTACTCTAACACACACTAACACAGACACACTCTAACACACACTAACACAGACACACTCTAACACACACTAACACACGCTAGCACACACATATGCACACTTCTCTCGGTAGACAAGGTTCCTTAAACTAATACACACTTCTAACACACATTTACACAGACACACACTAACTCTAACACACTCAAACAGACACACAAACATACACTAACATTAACACAGACTCACACAGAAACACACCAACACTAACACACTCGCACTCACAGACACTTTAACACTAACACACACAAATGCTAACTCACACAGACACACACTAACACACACACAGACACACAGTAGCACACACTCTAACACACACAGACTCACACAGACACACAGACTCACA
>NW_007578391.1:176767-178173 GCF_000690725.1 Stegastes partitus | reverse complement strand
ACACACACACAGACGCACACTTCCCTCTTTAGACAGGGTTCCTTACATGGAAGCAGCTCGGGATGAATTTGGCACCAGATTGAATTCAGGCAGGAAACAGAATCCTGATGTCAGATCTGCTTGATGAATAGTCCGGAGATGTTCCCGTCCGTCAGCTCTTTACCTCGCAGCTGCAGCAGCACCTCCACCAGCAGCCACTGCTCAGGTGTTCCTGCAAACCAGGTCATGTGTTCCAGTCTTTACTGCTGCTGCCAACATCTGTCCTGAGCTAAAGCACACACACAGTCAGATTTAACTCGGGAATTATTCCAGAGCGGTGATGACTAACGATTAACTGGCTGCGTGGTAGTAGAAATTAACTGGGTCGAGCTGGTGGATGCCGGGCCGACTGGAGGTCCAAACTGAGAGAAGACGTCTCTGGAATGTCTGAGCTCATCTCCACTTTCAGCCACTTTGCAGTCTTCATCTCGATCCGATCTCCTCGCTCGTTCCATCCTCGGCTCTTTCCAACTCAGCTGTTTCTCACCTCCACTGCTCCGTCACTATCGCAGGCTGCATTATGAGCTTAAACATTATAAAGCTGCAAACGGAGACTGGTACCTGGGACGGTGGGGGTTCTGATAATATTTGGGGAACCTGTTTCATTGGACAGAATCTAGAGCAGGTCGATAACAACTCACAGGCCGGTCCTTGTGTCCTGTAATAATGCAAAAGCACAGTTGCACATGTTGTATATCATCCATATTTGTATCATCCGTATGTTGTGACTGCTCATGCACTTCTGGTTCGATGCAATCTGCATTTTGCTGCCTTGTGACATGTGCAATGACAATAAAGTTGAATCTCATCTGCATGACTTGGCATCATAAAACAGAATTATTTGCTGCAGGTCTTTGCTCCTCCAGGATTTTCTAAAGATTTAACATCGAGTGACTTCTGCGTGTTCTAAGTCTTCTTCTGATCGTGGGTGACACTTTTACCAACATGTAACCCTGACTGATTAAAATTAAACATGTAAAGTTCACCCTTGTAACCCTCAGCAAGAAGTAAAAGTAGAATGTGTGGCAACTTTTTTTAGTTTTGTCTTTTTCTCCAGCGTGAGTGCGCAGTTGGGTTAATGGGACGGGTCACACATCACTATCAAGTAGTAGCAGAAGTATTTCTGGACTTTAGTTTGTTTTATAAGGTGCTTCAGAGGTTCCTGTCAGCGACCTCTTTCCTCCTGGAGGTGAGAACGGACGGAGGGTGTGGGATGCTGTGACAGAGTCAGGAAGGCTCACATTACACTGACTCGGACAGTGTGGGGTTTTAAATAGAGCGGTTGTCAACTCCTCCCTGCACAAATCCTTCTATTTTGGGGACAGCATGTGGGGGTGGGGTTGGGTGGGGGGCAGGCGAGTAGATGG
>NW_007578391.1:169267-174267 GCF_000690725.1 Stegastes partitus | reverse complement strand
TTTTACCGACAGTCCGCTGTTTGCTCCTGCTCAGACTGTAGCATTCAGACCGCCAAAACATGGCAGACAAACACAAAAGATGAACACGTCATGTGGTACTCGTAAAGTTGGAATGTCAGTGATGGCTGATGTGAAAAGGGGAGGAGCTAAGAGACAGGTTAACAGCTCCCCTCTCGTTAACATTCATACAACCTCATCATCTCTTTGTCAAACGTATTGAATGTCTTAGAGCTCGTAGGTAATCAAAGTCCCTCCTCCACCCCTTTCCAGCTGTTCATTTCCCCTGCTGTCTCTGACACTGTGTTCTTTTCCCTGCTTAACTAGAGTTATGAGCTCTCTGGGGAAATTGAACTGGCCCATCTGAAGTCCAACTGTCTGAAGTCCTTCGTACAGTACACTAGATATGAACTCGAGGACTGCAGAAGCTTTGATTTGAGAGAGAGAAAGAACAAAAAACCTATTTCACACAAGCCAAGCCTGACTTGGAATTCAGTCATTGGGGTCACTAGTCTGAGATCTTTTGATTTGTGTTTCGTTTGAAAGAATGGTTCCTCCAGAATGGTTCCTACACTAGGATCTTCCTTTCTCATTTGTTTTGGATCAGACTGACCTGTATTTGTGTCTTTATGTGAACCTACAGAGAAAGAAAGAGAGACAATGATATTGGGAGTGAGTTGGGGGATGGAGGTGTTACAGAAACAGACAGAGGGAGAATAAAGCCTGAGGGGAGGTGCAGGAGGGCCAAAACCAAAACTCATTCATGTGGAAGCTTCGATTAGCAGCAACTGTAAAGTTTCTCTCTTTCTCCATATCTCTTAATCTCTTTCTTTCTCTGTGGAGTATTTTTGCCGCTGACTGTTGAAGAGGCGTGTAATGCACTGATTTTATTTTTCAAGTCTGGTGTGTGCATTTGTAAAATTGCTAAAGACAGAAAATAGACTAACTTTCAATTTATCTATGAACACTGTAATAACCATACCTCATTTTATTTTCTAGAATGCTGATGTTCAGAATCATTAGGTTAAAAAAAATAATTTTTCACGCACATTTCAGTAGCTTGCATTAATGGTGAATATTATTTTTGAATGTTTTGCATTTTTCTTCCCTTATTAGTCATTGTTTATTTGGAACTTACATAAATGAATATAGATATTTAAGTCCTTTGTACAAAAAAAAAGACAAAACTAACAGATGTAAAACAATTTGTTTTGAACTAGAACAGTGGATTTGCTGATGATTTTTTTCAGACCTTAAAGAGTGTTTGGGAAAAGAGAGAAACATCTCTTTGTGTAGAAATATCAAAGTGTCAAGAGATGAAAGGGTTGTCTGCTTTTTCTCTTGTTTGAAAAAAAGAAAAAAGAAATGTGATTTTTGATGAACTTGTGGAAAACATGACCATTACCACTGTCCATATACCTTTAACCCTACTTTCATTCATTAAATAAATCAAATGATCGTAACGTGCCTAAATGTAAATCTGTTACCAAAGGCAGAGGATTTGTATTAGAGCAGTGAAACTGCATGGAGAGCATGAATGTTTTTACCAGACATCTGTACAATGTGTTTGATTACCTGTATGAGGACCAGAGCTGCAGACTGTTGCCACCTGAATGTCTGAGTGAGTATCTGTTCTGACCACAGTCGATGTTCTATATCAACTGTCTATACGTGCTGATCTGGGGGTGACAGTAGTCGGGGGTCTGGGTGGCGGTTTGAAGCAGTTGGGCACAAATGTAATATAACTGCTGCATCAGTCTTAATTAAAATGAAGGGTCGACACAGATTTTAACATCTGGGTGAAACTTTTTTTATTTTATTTATTTATTCAGCTTATTTTTGAAAAGGATGAAAACACTTTGAAACAGTAATGATAAAGTCAACTTGTGAAAATGCATTAGACACTAAAGACTGAATGTTGAGACATTTCTTCTAAAAATGTAGTTGCAGGTGATAACAAATACAACATCTTTTTATGTCAACAAGTCATTTCTGTTCCAACATAAGTTGATTTTACAACAAGTGCATTAATTCAGTTCCTCAAAGACTCACTTGCAGTCATGGAGACCAGACAAGGACGAGGAGAATTAGTGAGGAACCAGCGGAGAGCAGGCGTTGTGGTGAGCTGAGGTTGTGCTTCAGCACACTAGGTTCAGGATATAACGAGCTATACTGGCTGCTTGATCCTGTTGTTGCTTTCCATAAATCAAATCTACAGAGACAGAGAAGTGAAAGACAGCTGACTTGTTTTACAAATATAAAAGCAGACTTGCAGCTCACACTTCACATTTTAATCCGGCAGAATCTCTGACAGGTCTGTATCCGTGGTTCTGCAGGCACCAGTGGGTCCACGAGAACCTGCTGAAGGAACCAAAGCACCTGATATACTCACACAGTTCAGGCTTACTGCACAGGAACTCCATCACATCTCTGGGAACAAAGCTTTTGCCATATTATGTCCCTCTTTTAACACCTTTACATTCATCTGCACATTTCCTTGTTGTTTAGTTATTTTGCTAAATAACATTTTACATCCAAAGCACATCAGCTTAAACACAATATGATTCACTGATATAGCTTTAACTAGCCGATATTCTGCAAAGCTGTTAAAATGTTCATTCAGCCACAACAAACATGCCAAATGATTAAAACATGAGCGAAAACCCTCCACTTTTATAATATGCAGTACATTAACAGACAGGCACTGCTTTGCTGCATAAGTACTTCTACTGAATATACACACTGTTCATATTTACCCAGTTTTACTCCAGAACTTATAACTGATCATATTTAAATTGCACCACTGCACTAATAAAGTAGAAGATCTGAATACATCCTCTCACGCTTTTACTCACCATGAGTTGGTTTTACACTGAACATGAACTTGAACTACAAATGCATTCTGAATTAAAGAAAAAAAAAAAGAATAAATCATTGAAGCTACATAGATTTACTGTCTATCATCTGCGGATATAAGACAGTCATGCTGCTTTTAAAATCCTCTTCACTACATCAAGCAGCATCCCACCCTGAAAATTAAACTTTTACTAAGAATTTGGATCATGTGGGACACCCACATAGTTATACAGGTTCTGGCTGCAGGTTCTGGATCAGTCTTCGTTGCTCAGCCGTTTGTTTTCAGAGTTCCTTAAAGCAGGTTTAATCTCTTCAGTCTTTAAGAGCTTCAACTGAATCCACAGCTGAAGCTTTAACTGATAAAAACATGTTCAAACACATTCTTCACATTTTTTTCCCCACTTTTGTCAACAGCAACAGTATCTTGTAAAGTCAGTGTGAACATTTTCTGGTTGGTCAGAACTTCCTGTTTGCAGCTGGTTGAATGAGGAGCAGTTGTGCTGTTAAAATTCTTCTGTTGGGAGAAATGTTGTGCAGAAAGGTTCTGCCAGAAAAATAGTAATTAGTGGATGTAGCTGTATGAGAACGTGCAATTTTCTAACGGGCCTCACGACTGGTTTGTGGGACCAGACTTTGGTCTGTGGCCACGTCTTTGCTCCAGCCCTGAATGGTAGAACTTGTTCTGCTGTATCGCCATTGGTTGGGTAAGAAATGGAAAATTCCACTGTTAAGCCTGTGATGAGGTACCGTCAGTCAGTGAGGCTGAGATTAATGTAGGCTCATTACTGGTAGGTGTCAATGCCAAACCCAAACCCACACAAAGCAACCAACAATGTATAAAAATGACAATAATACTACTTAAAGAATTGAATTAAATGTTAAATAGTCAACCAAATCAGCAACCCCCTCACTTTTTGACAAAGACTGATCAGAATGCACCAATAACACATTTAGAAAAAACCACCAGCTGTCATAAGTCTTCTGGAAATCCCATTTCTAGCATGATTTACCAATAAAAAGGAAAAAAATAGAAACATAGGCTACATTTCTGACATATCCAGGTTTTTATAGTTCTGTCGGGCTGCTCTGTGCATTGAAATATGTCTGAACGGTATCCAGAGCAACCAGATGTGACGTTCAGGGTCCCTAAAAGCACAGCTGTAGTTAGAAGGAGTCTGGTCTTGTAGAACAGGTAGATACCTGAGACAGTGACAGGCAGGAGGGTCACAGATCTGCCATCACAGCAAAGTCATTTATTTACTATCACTGTTGCGTGCAGATGATGATGATGATGATGACGATGATGATGATGATGACGATGATGACGATGACGACGATGACGACGATGACGGTGCTTATCACAAAGGCTCTCTGTGCTCATATTGTGGATTCTGTGAGGTAAGTACATAAAATTTTGACTCGTACAAAATGCTCCAGTGAATGAATGAATGAATCCAAATGAGATTAATCATCACAGCGTATAGTGAAACTAAAGGTGAAAGAGTTGGATTAGTTTCATTCCTGACTGGAGTCATGATGATCTGCTCTCTGGACCTCTTGTTAACTGAATGTGCTTCTTCCAGCACTGTGACGACTGTGATAAATGTCCTTGTAAAAAAGGAGACAAATCCGACTACTGTGACGACTGCGAGGTGAGGAAACACACAAAATGTGACATTTGACCTTTAACATATGCCAGTTAGCATGCTAACACACTAGACTAAGACTAAACATCAGCATGTTCACAGTGGAACAGACTCCCCAAACTCCAGGCTGCATATTTCTGTATAATTGGTTTAAAAAAACAACAACAACAGCAACAAAAAAAACCAATAGCCTAGATCCCGTTGTGCAGCCAAGCAGCTCTGTCAGCTCAGGCTCTGAAGGTGTCCTGTGGTATCAGGCACCTTAAAGATCCTTTAAATCCTTCCATGGTTTAGATTTGTTTTTAAGGTACATCCAACAAATGCTCAATCATATTCAGGTCAGGGAAACTTGGAGGCCAAGTGAACTCCTTGAACTCTTTGACATATTCTAAGGATTCCTGATCAATGAAACGTCCTGCTGAAAGAGGCCCCTGAACACTGCTCCAAATAAGCAGTGCACATAACAATGTAAAGACTGGTCGAAGCTCCATGAACACCAGG
>NW_007578391.1:164867-168313 GCF_000690725.1 Stegastes partitus | reverse complement strand
TCCATCCTGACCTACTGCAGACCAGAAACACCACAAGACCTGAGTTGCTCAGATCTCTATGATGTCTGCTGTCCTGCTTCAAAAAACACCAAGAACCGACTGTTGACTCGCTGCCTGATGCCGTATATCCCACCCCATGCTGCCATTGTAACCAGATAATTATTGGTATTCTACTGCAAAGCTGATAGTTTTAACTCCACTATTCACACAAATATATATAAAAACACAACTGGTTCCAGAACCACAAAATCAAAATGCATCAGCTTTTGCTTTTCCATGTGAGAAATCCTCATTAAACCTGAGTGAAGCTGAGTCTCCTCTGAGTTTGATGAATGAGCCGTGATGAACGAAATCATTAGTCAGTAAGTGCAAACAATAAAAATACATTTTCTACTTGTATGTTTTTATGACCCAGTGGACACTTAAAAAAAACCCCAAAAAACAGGATATTTTCCAGGAAACATCTTCATCATGAGAGCTGATGAAAAAGTGTGATGAGATATATTTATTTCATGACTCTGGTTTTGTTTTTTCCACAGATGTGCAGTTTCTGCCATGTGTGTCCTGTTTGCCAAACAGTGTGCAAGCCAGGTGAGTGAACGCAGAGCTGCCACAGTGAGAAGATGTTTACAGGATCACATTACAGAGCGAGAGCAGCTTTGTTGTGTAGACTTGGGACTCACAGTTCTAAAGGACAGGAGGAACTGCTCTAAAAGCTGTAGGTTAGACAGAATAACTAAATGTTTAACAGAAACTATGAAGTCTCTCAGCAGTTTAGACCAAATCTGGTCGTTGATCACATTATATGGTTGTTGCATCATTTTTGATCCTGAAAAATTTGATCACATTAAAACTGCAGCAGATGATTAGAACAAAGCAGGGATTTGATCTCTGAGTAAACTTTGCTGTTTCTGTTCAGTTTGCATCATCAAAACAATTCAAATGAGAAACGGTTTAGAAACTTTCATCATCCACACATTTCTCCTTCACTTCACAAATGCACGTGTCTCTCACTTCAATTTTTGATCGTTCACATGTGGGTTGTTTAATTTTGAGCACAAAAATGAGTCATTATTCTAACTTCCTGTTTCTGTGTTTTGCCCTTGTGGTGGCGCTGCACCATACAGCGCCCCCCTAGAGGAGCCTAAAACTGCTGTGTCTGACCTCACGCTTACTTTGTCTTTTTTCTGCAGGAGGATTTGTCGATGAAGTGACCGGATCAATCTATAAGTATGTTCCACATACACTGACTTAAAGCTGGTTCATCGTTTGTGATCCTCTGTGACTAACTTGTGCGTCTCTTCGTCCACAGGACTGTCGCTGATGTCTTCGATGACGATGATGACAACTAAACCCAAACATATGTTGCCACCATGTGGCCAGAATAATATATTTAACCTTTACTTCTGATTTTAATTGTTATTTTTGTCTTTTTCCTTGAGAACATGACACATTTGCTCAACAATGACTTAATAGAAAATGTTAAGAGTATACCTGTGTACTGTTGTTACCTGACAAGTCTGAGTCGTACCTTTAAAGGAAAATATAATTGAAGTCATACTGGATTGTGTTAAATAAAAAAAGGAGACATTTTGAAGAAGTGATTCGTTCCTTTTAAAGGCTCTCTTGTCTGAAGACTGTGTTGAATGTGAGAAAATGAAAAAAGAGTTCCTGCAGAACAGATTGTTCTTAAGGTGAAAATTCTGCCTGAAACAGGACATTTTTATCAGTTTTTAGACGCTTCAGTCACAATCATGAGTCTGATGACTTCAGACTTCGACTTGATGAAATCAGAACAGACTTTCAGCTCCACTAATACTAACTCAGACCTTTTGACTGAGAAGGACTTGATATTGTCCATCCATCTGACGGAGGGTGAAGGCAGGTTCACCTGTACAGACCTTAATATTCTCGCTCAACTGTAAATATGATGCCATAAAAAGTGTGCTAAAATTCAGCTATTTGTTTTCTATTGATTTTCTGATCCAATATTCTGTGTTTGCGCATCGATGAAGATTCATTCATCATTTCAACGGTTTTATTGGGATCTGAAATCCCTGCCGGTACCAGAGCAAAGCTGAGAGACATCAGGTCAGAAATACGGTGTCACTGGTTGTTGAGGACAAAGTTGTGATAAAATGCACATTTATTTGTGATGTGATGTAAAAACACAAATCAATAACCCTCAGTCGTAAGTTCAGACAACAAGCTATGATGGAATCAACATGAAGTATTGATTCAGTGTTTTATAATGTTTGAAGGTGAATAACTACAAGATTTCCAGTCATGGCTTAATCAACACTGACTCTGAGAATACATTGATTAATATATGTATATATATATATCTTTATCTATATCTATATCTAGATATAGATATATTTGTGTGTGTGTGTGTGTGTGTGTGTGTATATACACAAACACACACATATATATATATATATATCATAGATGATAGATAGATGGATGGATGGATGGATAAAAATTGATTTTACTACAAAAAAAAATAAGAATATATATATATATAGCTGCATTATATTTACATAAAAGATCAAATAAATGAAAGAATTACACATAGATTAAATTAGATTAAACCATTGATTGCAATAGAAAGATAGGTAGCAAATGGATAATTAACAGATATATAATAGATACACTGATTGATTGATTGATTGATTGATTGATTGATTGATTGATTGATTGATTGATTGATTGATCGATCCCTGCCGTTGTGTTCTGTTTGTGTAACTCCCGGTGCTACCGCCGGTGACCTGCAGGGGGCAGTGAACACCTTTTACTGCCATTTCCGAACCACAAACCGAAGAAGAGCAAACAACCTTCCGCTCTGTTGTGTGATTATAAAACCACAGCTGAGCTCCAGAACCGGACCGAACTTCAGGACTCAGCTTCTATTGCGAGGCAGCGAATGGGGTTTGACAGGTTCTGCAGTCTGGACCGGTCCGACCCGTTCTGGGTGAGTTTCTGTTGTCGACCGTCCCGTGTTTTCCTGTAAATAAAAGTCCTCCAGTTGTTGTTGCTACCGGCACATGCTAGCAGACCGGCAGCCCGGTAACTTACTGGAAACGACCCGGAACATTACCGGCTTACTGTGTGACCGCTTTAACCAGCAGCTCAGAACCGGACCAGAGGCTCTGGATCTAGTTCAGGGTTAATTCAGCCATCATCTCTGAAACAGTCCCGTTTTACAGGACAGAAGTCCGGTCCAGTATCCCGGATAATGACGTTTCCACACCGAACCAGAACCACACGGTCGGTTCTGTTAGTGACGTCACGGCTGGTTCTAGTCCGGTTCCTCTGTTAGTTTCTGGTTCTGCTGGTAACAGCTTCAAACATGAACAGTCCCTCAAAACTGCAGCTGAACTTATTTGATCTGCTGCTCTGAAGTTAGTCTGCAGTTCTGTACCAACAGGGTCAGAACCATCAGAATG
>NW_007578391.1:102336-163395 GCF_000690725.1 Stegastes partitus | reverse complement strand
CCTGAGGACACACAGAGGAAACATCTAAGGACACACCTGAGGACACACCTGAGGACACACCGAGGAAACACCTGAGGACACACCGAGGACACACCTGAGGACACACCTGAGGAAACACCTGAGGACACACCAAGGAAACACCTGAGGACACACCAAGGAAACACCTGAGGACACACCTGAGGAAACGCCCAAGGACACACCTGAGGAAACACCTAAAGATACACCCAAGGACACACCTGAGGAAACACCTGAGCATCCTCGCTCATAGATGCTCCAGCAGCCTCCTCCATCCTCGACATTTAGGAATTGAGACGACCAAGATTAATTTCAGGGTCTCAACTGTGACCAAAGTTACTGAAACAACAACTTTTTAGATCCAGAAATAGAAAGAAATGTTTTCAACAATTCCTAATATAACTGAATACCAACAGATACTTCTCTTGTTTATATATTTGCAAATCAATTTTTCTATTTAAGATGCATTTTTGTGAGTTCACAGTTTACTTATTTTGCACTTTTTTCATTTACAGACGACACGATTACGTCATTCTGTTCACGTAAATGTTACTGAGACCAATCCAACATGTGACTGACTCATACATACTTGTTATTTCCGACGGTAGCCTTGAATCATACGGTCGTGATTTCTGACTCCGCTTGTTTGTTCCGCCAGGACTGGAACCGCACATGGCACACGTCTAACCCGGACCTGACCCCGTGTTTCCAGAACACGGTGCTGGTGTGGCTGCCATGCCTCTACCTCTGGATCAGCGCACCGCTCTACCTCGTGTACCTCCGCAGGAACAACCACGGCTACATATGCATGAGTCACCTCAACAAAGCTAAGACCGTGAGTGATGAGAGCCGGGATTGTTCTGGTTCTCGCTGCGTCTGCTTTCTCCGTGTTAATTCTCAGTTGTAGCTTTTATTTTTGGAGCAACTGTCTTTGTTCTGAAGAGCTATCATCTGGTCAGAGGTGGTGGAGTTAAAATATGTGGTGGTTTTCAGACAGAAATACACAGCTGCCACAGCGTTAGTGTACTGACGGTGTTTTCAACTTTCAGAAGTCACATTTACATCTGTGTTGCTCTGCAGCGTAGTTCAAACATTCACAGAATCAAACCGTCGTTATTTATTGTAATGTACAGAAGATCAGAGAGTTGTTAACATTTTGGATGCAGGAGAAATGAGCCGCTATAAATACCTGAGTGACAGGTTTGTAGGTGTGGTTAGGGGTTGGAGAGAAACTGTCTCCTCCAACAAGGTTCTGGACCGGCAGAAGGGTTCTGCTGCACAGGCCACAGACGGTGTTATTGATGGTTTGAGAGGAGAGATAATCTTATCTGGACGCACAGAGCATCACACCCTGCTGAGTCCGAGGGTGCGTTTAGTCTGCCAGGGGCCACACTGACCACTATACAGCATTTAAAGTGTCTACAACACCAGAACTGGACCAGGAGGCTCGGCCCGAGTAGTCCTGTTCTCTGTTGCGGCTCACGGACTTGAGTTGGTTCCGGTGCTAGTCTGGACTGTGGAGGCCGTAATGTTCTGTCCTGGTCTTTATTAAAGTGGATGTCAATTTGACACCGACCTGCCGAC
This sequence comes from Stegastes partitus, assembly GCF_000690725.1. Classification (NCBI taxonomy): domain Eukaryota; kingdom Metazoa; phylum Chordata; class Actinopteri; family Pomacentridae; genus Stegastes; species Stegastes partitus. The sequence goes on along the minus strand of NW_007578391.1, from coordinate 161,796 downwards.
CCGGTGCACCTGTTCTGGTAATGATTTGACCGGTTAATGCTGCAAACATTCAGGGATGGAATGTGTCAACGAGTCGATAATGGATGATAAATATCCCAGATGTCAGTCAGGAGCTTCTGTGGAGTTCAAAGGGTCACAACATGTGAGACGGGAGGGTCATGAAGTGAAAACACTGCAGAAATATCGAACCAAAGTGGAAGTGTATCTACATTATATACATTATTATATAACGTAAATGCCGGACTATTGAGCGCACTTGGATATAAGCAGCACCCACAAACTTTAAAAAGGAAAAACTAAATTGTACATATACAGGCCGCACTTGTCTATAAGCTGCAGGTGTCCACGTTGGAACATGAGATATTTACACTGAAAGATGTTTTTAACTTTTAATTAAATACGATCCAGTAACATACACAAATACCGTAGATGCTTTTTTCTGAACAGTGCCTGTAACACGGCTGGTTAAGAAAATAAAAACTACAGCAGCCAACCAGGAAAAGTCACTGATCGCTATCTTCATCTTCCTCCTGCACTAAAACCACTGAAGTCGTCTTCTTCAGCCTCAGAATCACTTCGTCACTTCCTCCGTCTCTCTCTGTCGTTGTCGCTCTCAACGTCACTTTGGTCTCGAGGCAAATTCGTAGCAATCCATAAATTAGCCGCGTCATTGTTTAAGCCGTGTGTATTTTGTGTGGACTTCACCTTCTTCTCTATGTTAATAACTGTCAAAATGCCATTAGTTCATTTCTAACCTGTCGTGAGTAATGTTACATGAGTATATATGATGATATGTAACAACAGCAGTAAGACGCCCAACAGCTCAACCCGTGAAGTTCCTGCATGTTGACTGAAATCCGTCCACGTGAATATGTGGATAACTCCCACAGTGAGTGCACAGTCCTGAGAGTGAAGCACGGAGAATGACATTTATAGATGCACCATGAATATCTGGATAAACCAGATTACTGTCTGACTGATGCCTCCCAGTCTGCACAAGCTGGAAGACGAGTATTATTCCAGCAGCAGAACCATCCAACGTGAGGTTCTGTTGCTCTGACATAACTGTTCTGTTCAACTTACAAGTGCTACAGTTACTGTAATGTGGTTTATAGTTCAGTAACACAGTCATGCTGCCACTGTAATAAATGATGTAGTAACAACTTTATCATATCTTTTTATTATCTATATCTCCCATATATCTTTTTAATGTCCATCTTTCCATTATAGAAAAGATGACGGCACAGTGTTGTTAAAGGTTTCGTGGTTTATTATTATTAAAAGCAAAGTCAACATACAAGATTAATACCATTACACTGTGTGATAGCCAAGATAGACTTTATAGAGTTCATTAGACATTCAATAGACAGATGGTGAATAAACAAATAGAACAAGCAGCACGTTAGTACATGAATAACTGAACCCAGAGAACTTATAAACCTCAGACTCTGTCCTCGGTCTTCTTCTGCAGGCCGTCGGCTTCCTGCTGTGGATCATCTGCTGGTCAGATGTGTTTTATTCTTTCTGGGAAAGGAGTTATGGCAGCACAGGCCCGGCCCCCGTCCACTTCGTCAGTCCCACCCTGCTGGGCCTCACCATGGTGAGAACCTTTCTACTGAGCTCACTTCAGTCCTGTCGAGTTAGTTCAGTTTGGTTTTTTTTTTCTTAGTTATTTTACAAAGTTGTTATTTTTATTTTCTGGAAACAACTAGTTGGTTTGATTTTATTTATTTATTTTATATATATAATTGAATTTGTATTTTTATTCTTGTTTTCCAAAAACGTGTTTATTTATTTTCTAAAGATTCTGAAATTGAAAGAACAACACGAGCGGCTGCTGCATTACTTACGTACCGTTTCACTGTGCATGTCTCCTTATCTTATTTCATTTCCTTATTGTGTGCCTCAGTGATTATAACAGTCCGTGTGTTGATGTGTCTCCAGCTGCTGGCCGCCCTGTTGGTCCAGTACGAGCGGATGAAAGGAGTTCAGTCTTCTGGGGTGATGCTGATCTTCTGGCTGCTGGCTCTGCTGTGTGCAACAGTCAGCTTCAGGTCCAGAATCCTGCAGGCTCTGAACCAGGTCAGAACACTGAATAAAGTTAATAAATGTCCACATGCACAGACGATCATTTAGTTTGATTAGAATTTATCAACACCTTAAACACCAGTTTCCTGCAGAGACGTTACAGTGAAGTAAGCAGAGCAGCGTCTTGGTCCAGGATGTGAACATCTTTGTGCTTTCAGCCTCTGACGGTGAGTGTGTGGAGATACACCACCTTCTACATCTACTACGCCTTGCTGCTGGTCGCTCTGTTCCTGTCCTGCCTGACCGACCAGCCGCCGCTCTTCTCTCAGGCCGTTAAAGACTCGGTGAGTCTCTTCTGTCTTCGTCTTCAAAGTCCTGTGAGCATAGATGGAGAAATGGCTCATTCCAGCCAATCCGCCCACATTTCAGAGCTTTTCCTAGTTCATGTCATGTATTTGTTTGAAAAACAAAAAAGTCATGCAAAAACTTCTACCTAAAATCCCACAGCTCTACTCCAAATACTTTTTGAGTGATGAATTTTTGAAAATAGAGCCTCAGTGTTAAATTTCTTCAGCAAATAATGTTTTAATGCCTCACCAGTTGCTTATTTTTCACCGGATTTTTTATTTGTTTTTACTGAATATCCCAGAAACATCAAGAAAAAGTTGGAACTTGTCGTGTCAGTAGCTTAAGCTAATTTTTTTTTCTACAGAAATTAAAATAATAAAAATCTTTCGTTTATCATCAAAATGAAAAATCTTGAATTTTCAAAAACTAATATCTCCACTAATATGTTATATGAAAATGTCGCTTGGGGCCGACTGCCACAGCCGGAAAATCCACTTTTTAGGACATTTTAACTTTTTTTTTTGGTCCAGCAAGGATTGTTTTGATTTATTTATTTTTTTAAGGGAAAGTCTTCATATCTGTTGAAAACATATGAAGAAATAAAGCTGTGATTATAAGTTCCAGCTATTTCCTGAGGTTTCTGGGATGTAGTCACAGTGGTTGCTTTCGGGTCTAACTGTCAGCCTTTGTGTGCAGAATCCCTGTCCGGAGCCTGGAGCTTCTTTCCTCTCCAGAATATCCTTCTGGTGGATCACCAGGTGAGCAGAGCATCCATGATGTGGTGCTACTATCTGTTGGCATTGTGTCATGAATATAAGACAGAGCTTGGACTCTCCAGTTGTCAAGAGTTGGAACAGATCAAAAGAAATGCACAAAGTAAACTATGAAAGGATGTCAGTAGTTAGATATCCTCCTTATGCTAATGTCCACTGCAGGGTTGGATTCCAAACTAGAGAGATTTAGTTTGTCCTGCTCAGACTGCTGAATTTACAATATCAACAAAAGACAAACTTTGGACTTTAGTTTTGCACCGAAAGGACTTAATCAGAATAAACAACAGGAATCATGACAACAGGCAGCACCTGTTCCTTTCATGAATAATGTGGGAAGACTGGTTCACAGTGAAGTCCCATAACATGGGTTCTGTCATGATCTGACCTTCTTCCTGTTCCACAGCTGGAACAAACTGACTCGTTGATTTTCAGCCATTCTTCAGCGTCCTTAGTGATAGCAGAGCTTCTCCTTTCTGCTGATCCGTGAAGACTTTGTCTCATCTGTCCATGAAACCTTTCGTCTGCCTCCAGCTGTGTCTTGGTCCAATACGGTGATTGTCTGCCCTGTTTTTCTTGGCTGAGCCGCTAACACTTGACACCTTTTAATTCTGGACTCTCCAGGAAGGTTTCGGGTCTTTGACTGCAGGACAAAGGCTTCCTAGTGGCTTCGTGATCCTTTTTTTTCTGATGACTTTAACTGTTAACCCTTTTCTTCTCTGAGTATTTTTGCAACAAAATGTTTGGTTTCAGCTAAATCTCTTCTTTTGGCCTGTTTTAGCTGAAACAACGACTGGAATGGAACAGAAAGCCTTTGCTGTCATTGCATTGCACAAAATGAAAAGAAATGAAGAGTCGAAGCTACCTACAAATTATACACACTTTGATTTATGGTGTTGTTTAGACCACACCCATCTTCATTAGACAAGTAACTATCACACCCAGCTGTGCTTTCATGGTCCTATAATTGCACAGTTCTCGTGTCTTTATGAATGTTGGAGGCCTGATTGGATCAGTTCTGAGGTGCATCTTGGAAAACGTTACCAAAACAGAACTTTGTTGATCCTTGAAAGGACATTGCTTCGTTATGTAATACACAGTTAAGCCAAGAGGAGATATTAATTGGAGCAGCCTGAAATGTGATAGTAGTCACAGTAATGCAACGGAGCTCAGCGGACCTCTGGACTTCTCATATTCGGTTCCTTCACTGTTTGTTGCCCTCTTCTCATCTCGTCTCTAAACCCTCTGTGCTTCAGAATCTGACGCTCTCCTCTGTCTTTACCAGGATGATGGTGACAGGCTACCGGCGCCCCCTAGAGGAGAAAGACCTGTGGTCCCTGAACCCAGACGACCAATCCCACAAAGTGGTTCCACAGCTGGTCCGTCGCTGGAACTCCGAGTGCCAAAAGGTCAAGAGGTCAGGAACAAATGCACAGAAACGACAACACGGTTAGACAGAGTGAAGCTGGTACAACTGCTGTTAATAGATACCAAGGAGGCAGATAAATAAATGTTTTGGTTGGTAGCTTCTGTCTGACGTGTCAACCAACCTGCAGGAGCCACACGAAACTCATCATCGCTTATCTTATGTTTATTACCACAAAGAAATCTCACGTTGGGCTGCACGTGTTAGAAAAAGATACCACAAATCATTTCTGACTCTTCTATAAATTCTGTTTTTCCGTCATTCTCTTTTGCCAGGACAGAGCAGAAGACGATGTACTCCCCGAAGCGAGCCGCCCACACTGACGCCAAAGAAGGCCGAGCTGTGGAAGAGTCTGAAATCCTGCTCGTGAAATCCCCCAAGAAGACAAAGGAGCCGTCGCTGTTCTGGGCTTTGTGCCTGACGTTTGGGCCCTACTTCCTCATCTCCTGCCTCTATAAGATCATCCAGGACATCCTCATGTTTGTCGGGCCTGAGATCCTCCGGTGAGACAGCTTCACAGACTGTAACCAGCATTATTAGAGCTATCTATCGACGTTGCATGTCTCTAACAGTTCAGCTTAGTCTGCTTGATAATCACACACTCTATCTCATATCTGACTCTCTGGGAAGAATCATCCCTCAGTTGCTTTTCCAGGTTTCTTCCTCATTTAAGGGGTTATCTTTGGGGTTTTCCTCTCATCTGAATCAAAACTTTAAGGCCAGAATGTGTTGCATTCTGTACAGGAACCAAACCTCTGGAATAAAATGTGTCATATTGGATTATATGAAGACGTTGTTTAACTTGAACAATGTTTGCACACTGCTGCTGTTCAATGTCCTTTAATTCACTGTAGACTGTTGAGTTACTGAAGATGTTCAAGTGCTCCTTGTTTACCTTTAATGTCACATGACCAGGTAATTATCTTTGGTAGTAACATAGACTAGAGCCATGAAAAGCTCCTACAGTGTTACATTCCAGGTGTAGATGTTACTGTTCGTCATTACTGAAGAGAATAAATCTGCATCGGCTGCTGCAGTTCACAGCTTCAGGTTTCCAGCTCATGTGTGGATGCTGCAACGCTGTGCTGCTGATTTAAATCTGACTCAGAACAAACACGATGATGTTGCTTTTTCTCCGCTCGATTGCAGGCTCTTGATCCGCTTTGTGAACGACTCCAGCGCCCCCTCCTGGCAGGGCTTCTTCTACACAGCTCTGCTCTTCATCTGCACCTGCGTGCAGTCGCTCATCCTGCAGAGGTACTTTCACGTCTGCTTCGTCTCGGGCATGCGTCTGCGAACCGCCATCATCGGAGCAGTTTACAGGAAGGTACGAACTTAAATGTGGCTTCAAAAGAAATCTTCACTGCTTGTAGTCAATATTATGGAAACACAGTAAAGTGCGACAGAATGGATGCAAAAGCAGTGAAAAGTTATTACAAACCAGGTGCTGCTGTGATAGATTTAACCAAATCATGACAACATTTGCTCAGTTTTGTGAATCTACAGTTGAACTTTAACTTTTGTCGGGACATTTCTCTTCCTGGATCTGCTTTTTCAGGCCTTGGTCATCAGCAGCGCAGCACGTCGCACCTCCACGGTGGGGGAGATTGTAAACCTGATGTCGGTGGACGCTCAGCGCTTCATGGACCTCATCACCTACATCAACATGATCTGGTCGGCTCCTCTGCAGGTGGTTCTGGCCCTCTACTTCCTGTGGCAGGTAATATTTCAGACAAACTGCAGACGCTCAGCACCTGACTGGGTTCGATGCTTAATTCTCTGGACTCATTTTATTTGGTTTTAAGAAAGTAATCGTACCATTTAGCGACCGGCTTTGAGAGCAGCTAGCCAATGATATCCTGTGAGATGTGTGATCCAGAACATGTGTGATGTGGTAACAGAGTATAGAATCTGTTCTCATAGTCTGCTGTAATGCTGGTTAGTTGAGTGCAAACCGGCACTCGGGGTGACGCTAGTGAAACTGATTCCTCTTTATCTGTTGCTGAGCAGAACCTGGGTCCGTCGGTTCTGGCTGGAGTGGCCGTAATGCTGCTGATGGTTCCTGTAAACGCCGTCATCGCCATGAAAACCAAAACCTACCAGGTGGGACGAATATTATTATATTCCTTCTCTTAAATCCACACAATCGCAGTTCTGCTAGCTGCCACGTGTGCAGTAACAGCGAGTGTGTCTCTGAACACTTTGTGCGTCTGTTGAGCAGGTGGCTCAGATGAAGAGCAAAGACAATCGCATTAAGCTGATGAACGAGATGCTGAACGGCATCAAGGTGCTGAAGCTGTACGCCTGGGAGCTGGCCTTCAAGGACAAGGTGTCGGAGATCCGCGAGAGTGAGCTGAAGGTGCTGAAGAAGGCCGCCTACCTGGGTGCAGTTTCCACCTTCACCTGGGTCTGTGCGCCTTTCCTGGTGAGTGCAGCACACGAGGACATCCGAGTGGACGGATGGCTTGTGTCTTTAAAGTAAAGCAGGACCTCGGTGCAGCGCAATCAGCAGCAGCATTTGTACAGACTGGACAGAATGAAGTGATGATACAGTAGCGACTCATTTTCTGCAACTGAAAATATCTGAATGAACTGAAAAGTGTGATAATGAGGCGATATTCTCTTTGTGCCTGAACAGGTTGCTCTGTCCACCTTCAGCGTCTACGTGCTCATCGACGAGCACAATGTGCTCGATGCTCAGAAGGCCTTCGTGTCGCTGGCGCTCTTCAACATTCTGCGTTTTCCTCTCAACATGCTGCCGATGGTGATCAGCAGCATGGTGCAGGTCGGTTTAATCCTGCTGTCGTCCGCACAGACAGCACTGATGGTAATATAGCGACAGATAGGGGTACAGAAGCCTTCACCTCGTGCTGAGCAACAACAGGACAGATGTGGAGAATACAGTCCAGTCACATGCCCAGCATCATGAAATACTTCAGTTACTGGAGATTTTAACTCTTCATAGAAAAGAAACACAGAACTCAGCGTGTTTAAATGACTGAATAAACTAAATAAATGGTTCTGACCTCATTTTGGAACCAGAGAGATGTCAGGTTTCTGTATTTAGGACACTGTTTTTCCTCACAGCTCATTCAGTACAGGTGATGTTCATTTAGTGGCTCTTTCACCACATGGACACAAACAGATACAGACCATAATAAAGAGATTCTGTCACAAAACCTTTGTGGACAGACGTGTTGCTCTTGTATTGTGTCTCAACACTGCTGCTGCCTGCTGGGATCGATCACTGCACATAAAAACGTATTTAAAACATTCTTTATGTGCACGTATGAGCAGAACTGAAGCGTTCAAGCGTCGGTGTGGTTAATTAACCTCTGGGTCTTTATGGCTTCCTTCTCCTTCAGGCCAGCGTGTCCTTGAAGCGTCTCAGAGTGTTTCTGTCTCACGAGGAGCTGCAGGAAGACAGTGTAGACCACAAAGCAGTCGCTGGCTGTGAGTTCCTCCGTTCTTATGGATGTACACGAAGGAGTATTCACATACAGACTATTAATACGCCGTTTTTATTCTCACAGCCCCGCACAGTATCACCATCGTGGACGGAGTTTTCAGCTGGTCCAGAGCCGAATCTCCAACGCTGAAGAGGTGTGTTCCGTCCTCACGAGTCTTAATCAAACATTCACTCATCATCAGACACACTGATATTCCTAAAGAAGCGAGTCATGAGGGACAATGTTCTCCAAAAGTACAGTTTTTAGTAGAAGAAAGTATTCAGGTAAAATATTATAAACATAAAGTCCTCACCAGCATATAAACACATCTCATGTCTGCCTGTTCTTTCTGTTAATGTGTTCAGTCGACAGTTTAAATAAATACTGATATATTTATGTGTGTGTGTGTGTGTGTGTGTGTGTGTAGGCTGAATGTGTGTATCCCAGAAGGCTCTCTAGTTGCTGTGGTCGGCCATGTTGGATCAGGAAAGTCGTCTCTGCTTTCTGCTCTGCTGGGAGAAATGGACAAACTGGAAGGAACTGTGGCTGTCAAGGTAACACACACACACACACACACACACACACACACACACAGACATGCAATTTTGACCACCAGGAACGGTGGCAGACGAAGAGAGGAAGCTTCTGAAATACTGTTTTTCATTGAGTATTTTGGGACGTTTCTTGCAGCTTGTTAAATCGGAGAGAGCAGCAGGACTGTAGTTTGTCCGACATCAGCTACAAAAAGCCTTAAAGCTCCCGTTGATGTGTTTTGTCTCTGCAGGGCTCTGTGGCCTACATCCCCCAGCAGGCCTGGATCCAGAATTCCTCCCTGAGGGACAACATCCTGTTCGGTCAGGAGAGGATGGAGACGTGGTACCAGCGAGTGGTGGAGGCCTGTGCTCTTCAGCCGGACCTGGAGATCCTTCCTGCCGGAGATGAGACAGAGATCGGAGAGAAGGTATCCCGGGTTATCTGCGGGGTGTAACATAAGACGACTGTATTTAAAATGCTGCGGTGATAAAGATGCAGAAAGCTGCTCAGCAACCAGGACGGACCCACCTCAGCATGAATTCTGTGAAAGCTGCTCAACTGTGAAGTTGTTCCAGTGTTTTCATACGGGACTGGTACGATATCAGGTTATAAAAACAGGTTAAGTTCCTGCAGCCCTCATCTCATATTTACAAAGAGACAGAACCAGTGCTTTGGCCTCGTGGTTCTGGAGGGTAGTCTTCCCATGACATGTCGTCGCTGTCTTCAGACTTGTCGGTTATTAGATGCTTTAGTAAACCACACACAGGATCACCGGGCTTCAGCTCCATCTGTGTTCTGTCCAGGGCGTGAATCTGTCCGGAGGCCAGAAGCAGAGGGTGAGTCTGGCCAGAGCCGTCTACTGCGACCGAGCCGTCTACCTGCTGGATGATCCGCTGTCCGCTGTTGATGCTCATGTCGGAAAACACATCTTTGACCACGTCATCGGCCCGCAGGGACTCCTGAAGGACAAGGTGAGCAGCATTCTAATCAGAAGACATCATCATCAAAATTAAAACGGAAACACTTGAAATATTTCACTTGATGTGTCAAACCTATAGAAAATGTAAAGGTTTATCCCTTGAGTTACTTTTTATGATGTCTTCATTCATTTTATTTAAAGCATATGACTGGCCACAGTGACCTTCAGTAGGAACCTCCACTGCTGCGTTGATTACAGGTTGTAGTGAGATGTTCTGTCAGTGTCGGGTCTTGGCCTGTTAAACTTGATGCCAACCGGACTGTAAAGTGTTCTGTAGCTGCAGCAGTGAATCAGTAGGTCTGACAACGGAACAATGCGTCGGGGCTTTTACATTCTGTTGCATTTAAATGTAGGTAGCTTCGACTACACATCCGTGTTTGCTCCTGGAATGACGGCGTCAGTATAATATCCCTAAAATATTATAAAACTGTCATTAAATGTTCTAATAGAAACATCCGTGTCCTCAGCAACACACTCGAAGGAAAGTCAGAAACGTCAACCGGGTGATGTAGAACTAGTGGAAAAGTCAGAGAATCTCCAAAGTCGTTAAAACTTGTTGTTTTGGATCCATAATTTAATGACCAAAGTGTTGCACCAACTGATTAAAGCTGTAACTTGGTTTACCTCCATCTGATTTCTCTCAAACATTCGATGTTAAAGACAGAAATATGTGATTGTTTTTAATATGAGTGTCTGTTTAATTCTTCTTATTATTGTTATTATTATTTTCATTGTTATTATTGTTACTATTATTATTATTAGCTGCAGTGATTCAATGACTTTATACCTGAACTGGACTCATCTTTCATACACAAACCTGTGTATCTATGCGGATGTGTACAGACCCGCGTTCTGGTGACCCACGGGCTGAGCTACCTGCCTCAGGCCCACCTGATCCTGGTGATGGTGGAGGGGGAGATCACCGAGGTGGGCTCCTACCAGCAGCTCATGGCCACAGACGGAGCCTTTGCCGAGTTCCTGCGAACTTACGCGACTGTCGACCAAACTGACAACGACGGTAGGAAACACACGGCGCTGCATGTTGTTGCACGTGAAAGTATTTTTTACAATGAAGAGGTCGAACCTGAGAGATTATTAATTGCAGCTCTTTAATAAGAAAGTCTGAATAAAAACAGAGTTTGCAGGTAATGTTCAATGACCAACTGATTTCTTTTCCTTCCTGTGTTTAGAATCAGTTCCAAAGAGCGGAGCCAAAGGAATAGAGAACGGCAGTGTGACAGCTCTTGTTGGGTGAGTAAACCGTAGATCAGCTGTGTGTCAATAACAGTCACAGTAACTCACTTTAGAAGCACAAACAGTGTCTGTTCAGAACAAGAGTTCATTGATGGAATGAATCCGCTCACAACAATGCAGCGCTTTGTGCAGGAACTCCTCTTGTTCTTATCCTTCTTCTGTGAGGTTTGTAAGATTCCTCTGACTCTTAACTGCACAAAACACGTCTGCTTGATTGTGTTAATTGATCATTTTATTTGAGTGTGGTGGTGGGATATTAGCTTCAGACCTGCCTGTGCACTGTTTTACGAATCATTAGTATAATAAAGATAAACAAAACATTATTTTTTTACCAGCATCCTCACTTTTCTGTCAGTGCCTAAAACTTTAACTCTTATCAGAGAATTTTATTTAAAAACTAAAGTTTGCTTGATTTGAATGCACGCGGCACTGAGGAACTGAACTGTTTGTACAAGTGGTTCTCTCTAGAAGTCTATAATCGGCAGACTTCAGATGGTGCTAACTTCATCGTGTTTGACTCTGCTTTTGTGTGAGCAGCAGTCCAGGTCCCAACAGTGCTTCTAAACTGTCTCTGATGGACAAGGAGGAGAAGGAGCTGAGCAAGAAGACCAAGGACCCGAAGGTTGGGAAGCTGACAGAGGCTGACAAAGCCAGCACCGGGAGGGTACGTAGACGCCTCGCACGTTTCACGGTTCACAGCAGAACCAAGAATTCAGTATCGTATCGGATCCATGTGCAGAGTGTGGGGACTCCAACCGCCGATCTCCTCCTCAGGTCAAGCTGTCGGTGTTCTGGTCCTACCTGAAGGCCATCGGAGTGGCTCTGTCCTGCATCAGTCTGCTGCTGTTCCTGGCCCATCATCTGGTCTCCCTGTTCTCCAACTACTGGCTGAGCCTGTGGACCGACGACCCCGTGGTGAACGGGACCCAGCCCAACAGACTGATGAGGCTGGGGGTGTACGGAGCTCTGGGCGTGTCCCAGGGTGAGCAGCGCCGAGGCGATGGAGCAGCTAAGGCCTCCGTTGTTGTGGTTATTTTGTCTTTTGCAGATGTGCTGAACCTGTACTTTTAATAGTCTTTCTAAAGTTATTGTTTTGTTGTTGTTTTTTATGCATATACATGTATAAAAGGATATAATCTGCAGTTCAACCTAGAAATAATACAATTCTGGACAGTTGATTTAAATGTGAAAATCTTGACATTTAGGTGATATTACACAGGGGTGTCCTCACTTCTGTTGTATTCTGTGTGTCAGAGGTGTGTGTGTTCAGGTCATTCATTTAGGGATTACGCTTCACTTATTCAACAGAATTCAACAGAAACAAAAAAGACTTTCAGCTGCTCAAACCCAAAGATCACATTTGATGTGAAGAGCAGATGCAGCTCACAGCACTTCAAGCTAACAGATGTAGCTGTTCTCAGGCTCAGTTGGTTAAATTTCGACATAAAATCCTCAATGTACTGCTGTCCCACAGGTGTGGCGGTCTTCGGTTACTCCCTCTCCATGTCCATCGGAGGAATCCTGGCGTCCCGCTACCTCCACCAGTCCATGCTGTACGACGTCCTGCGCTCACCCATGTACTTCTTTGAGCGAACTCCCAGCGGAAACCTGGTGAACCGCTTCGCCAAGGAGATGGACACCATCGACACGGTGATCCCCAGCATCCTAAAGATGTTCATGGGCTCCATGTTCAACGTGATGGGAGCGTGCGTCATCATCCTGATCGCCACGCCGCTGGTCGCCATCGTCATCCCTGTCCTTGGGCTGCTCTACTTTCTTGTGCAGGTGAGTCGGAAGGCAAAGGCTCTTTGGAGAAACGTGGAAACACGGAGCACAGAGAGGTCTGAAGCTCCCACATTGTTCCTCTCGTCATAAGTTTCTAGACTCGTGTCTTTTCTCTGTCCAGAGGTTTTACGTGGCGTCGTCTCGCCAGCTGAAGCGTCTGGAGTCCGTCAGCCGCTCGCCCATCTACACCCACTTCAACGAAACACTGCTGGGAACCTCGGTCATCCGAGCGTTCGGCGAACAGGAGCGCTTCATCCGAGAGAGCGACCAGCGGGTGGACCACAACCAGAAGGCCTACTACCCCAGCATCGTAGCTAACAGGTTCAGCATTCACTCCTACTCCACCTAATCCTGCTGCAACACTGTCGCCTCTGAAATTAGTACGTTTTCTAATCACAGAAGTTGCATTGAATATCTTCAGGTGGTTGGCAGTTCGCCTGGAGTTCGTAGGAAACTGCATCGTGTCGTTCGCCGCTTTGTTCGCGGTCATCGCCAGAGAGAGTCTGAGCCCGGGCATCATGGGACTGTCCATCTCCTACGCCCTGCAGGTAGACGCTGACCTGGATGTGCTTCATAGTCAGAAACAAACAAACCGCTCAGTCAAAGTTAAGCAATGATTACTTTGTGCAGTCGTTCGTGGATTATTTGGTATATGAATCGTGTCCTTTTCCACTTTATCCTCCCTCTGAGGGTCGTAACAGACGGACAGAACAGAAGGAACCTCTAGTGCGACTAAATGAGAATTGACTGTTCAGACACTTCACACCTCAAAGAAACATTTACTTACAAGGAGCCTAACCTTCATTCTCTATCAGTAGCTCTTTAAATCAGCATTCACCAACAGACTCTAGTGGAGGATTTCAGAATAAATAAACACCCACCACCATGGAAATCTTTTCTGTAAGGTCTGTGGATTATCTAAGTGAATTTTAAAATGTTTCACTGCTACAATCTGCTGCTGTTGCCTAAGTTTCTTTCAACCCCATTGCGTTGGTGTGAAGGCAGAAATGTGATAGCAGTCTGTGTAAGCTGACCCTCCATAAATGTGTGTTTGCTCTCAGCTCACTGCCTCCCTGACCTGGCTGGTCCGGATGTCCTCCGACGTGGAGACCAACATCGTGGCTGTGGAGAGGGTCAAAGAGTACAGCGACACGGAGAAAGAGGTAACTGGAGTGGTCTTCTCTTCACTTCATCTAGTGCAGGGTTTGGTGCAAAGCATCTGGAGTCACATGAAATCTCGTGACAGCTGGATTTTTGTATTTGAAGTACGATTTGCTGATTATACTTTGAGATTTTGAGGGTTTTAGGTTGAAGGTCTGAATACTTCTTCCACACAGAGATACAGGAAGCAGAATGAAAGGTACTGCAGGGGTTGAGGGGCTGTGATGGATGTTTCTAAGTACACTTCTGTGCTCTGACCTCCAGGCAGAGTGGACACACGAGTCCTCCAGCCTTCCTCCAGGCTGGCCAACCACTGGCTGCATTGACATCAAAGGCTTCGGTCTGCGATACCGAGAAGATCTGGACCTGGCCATCCGCAACATCAGCATCAGCATCACCGGGGGAGAGAAGGTCTGTGTGTGAACTTCTCTGTGTACTGGTTGTGTACCGTCCGTGGCCTCTACCATCAGCTCTTCCTTCCTCCCACCAGGTCGGGATTGTGGGCCGGACTGGAGCAGGAAAGTCCTCCTTAACGCTGGGCCTGTTCCGGATCATCGAAGCGTCCAAGGGAAGCATCTTCATCGACGGCGTGGACATTTCTCAGCTCGGCCTGCACGAGCTCCGCTCCAGAATCACCATCATACCGCAGGTCAGTGGTCCAGCAGCTGTCAGGCAGCGGAGCGTCACCAGATGCAGAACTGAAAGGTGGCACCTGGTTTAAGTCTTCATCGTATGTATTCATTCAAAATGTTGCTGCGTTCTTTTAAGGTTCAAGGAAACTTGAAGACAGCGTGAAGCTCTTTTCAGACACAAGATCTGTAACTTTGCAGGTTTAATGAGTGTGTAGAAGTGATTCTTGTCCGTTAATGTTTCTCACGGCTCCATTCAAACCTATAAAACCTATAAAATACAATAACAATGTGATAGCAGACTCATTCTAAACGAATAGATGCTGTGTTTAGTGACCAGAGTTCTCATTCGGACCCCTTTAGTTGCTGTCAGATTAATGAAACGAGAGCATGTCTGACTTAAGTGAGGTTTTAGTGACTCTACATGCAGAAGATGAAGCCAGTTCTGCTTTAGTCCCTCTGAAGGCTCTGTAAGCAGCCGATGTGATGCACTGACACGACTCTCCTTTCTCTCCAGGACCCGGTTCTGTTCTCAGGCTCTCTGAGGATGAACCTGGATCCCTTCGATTCCTACTCGGATGAGGAAGTGTGGAGGGCTCTGGAGTTCTCCCATCTCAAGAGCTTCGTGTCTGGTCTGCCCGACAAACTCAGCCACGAGTGTAGCGAAGGAGGAGAGAACCTCAGGTACAGCTGCCTCATATGCTGCACCGAGAACCAGGCTTTTGTTTGGAACAAATAGATACGAAAGACATAAAAATGTGCATGCTTCATCCAGTACTTATGTTAGCAGCACCTCCAACTCTTGCAGTCATCTAATCAGCAGAAATCCAGTAGAAACAGATCAGAAGCTTCAGCTAAGTGAGCCTGTAGATGGAAGCTGTTGATGAGGGAGGTGAGAGCTGAAGGAAGAGTTACCGTAATGTCCAGACTATTGAGCGCACCTGAATATAAGCAGCACCCACTAACTGTAAAAAGAAAACAAAATGTGTACATGTACAGGCCGCACTTGTCTATAAGCTGCAGGTGTCCACGTTGGAACATGAGATATTTACACAGAAAGATGTTTTTAACTTTTAATTAAATATGATCCGGTAACAAACACAAATACCGTAAATGCTTTTTTCTGAACAGTTCCTGTAACACAGCTGGTTAAGAAAATAAAAAAACTCCAGCAGCTACCAGGAAAAGTCACTGATCGCTATCTTCATCTTCCTCCTGCACTAAAACCGCTAAAGTCGTCTTCTGCAGTGTCGGAGTTGAACGGCCTCAGAATTCCTTCGTCACACACTTCCTTAGTCTCTCTGTCGCTCTCAATGTCACTTTGGTCCCGAGGAAAATTCGTAAAAATCCATAAATTAGCCGCATCATTGTTAAAGCCGCAGTGTTCAAAGCGTGTGAAAAAAGTTGCAGCTTATAGTCCAGAAATTACAGTAACTTGGATAAGAAACTGTTTTTGTCCCATTAAACGCTGAATAACAACCCTCAGAGGGAATTTATTCTTCTGGTACTCTTCAAGGTGAGAAAGTGGACCTTTACCTTAACTAAACAGAACCCAGAAGCAGCAGTGGAAGCGACTGGAATTAATGTGCCAGCTTTTGTTTGGTCCTTATTAGACGACCGACTTCACCTCACCATCAGGAGCTAACAGTCCTCAGCGTGTCTGTAAAGAAAGAGTTTAACTACAGAGTTATTGTTTTTAGTAAGTTCATCCAAAGTAAAGCAGAAACGGGCCCATGCATGAAAACACAGAGCAGCTGGATCAGCACCGGACGCAGCATTGTTCAGGTAGCTGACATACTGATCTGTTTCCCTCCAGTGTGGGTCAGCGCCAGCTGCTGTGTCTGGCCAGAGCTCTGCTGAGGAAAACCAAAATCCTGGTTCTGGATGAGGCCACGGCAGCTGTAGATATGGAGACAGACAACCTGATCCAGTCCACCATCCGTTCCCAGTTCGAGGACTGCACCGTCCTGACCATAGCCCACCGCCTCAACACCATCATGGACTACACCAGGTACCGAGTTTCATGTGTGAACGCCTGCATGTTTCTGTGTATGATGACACCAGTAGTCCAGAGATTTTGTTAAGTACATTAGTACAATGGTGCTTTTTGGTAATCTGAAGTTTATCAGGCAAGACGTAGTCGTTGCCGTGGACGACGTGTTGCAGACGTCAGTGTTCGTAGGTGTAGAGGAATTTCAACTATCTTCCTTCTCCTCCAGGGTTCTGGTGTTAGACAAAGGAGAGATGGCAGAGTTTGACTCTCCTTCCAGCCTCATCAGTCAAAGAGGAGCCTTTTACAAGATGGCCAAGGACGCTGGTCTGGTCTGAAGCAGGAGGTCCGACTGAATCCAGCTGCTCTGAGCTTCTTCTGCCGCAGAGGTTCTGAGTCACAGAGCGACAGGAGATGCAATCGGCCCGATTTCAAGTGTTTGTCAAAGCGAGGCTGCTGACGAGACAAAGGGTTTAGTTTGAGACGCTCCACCCTTCACCTCCGTCCTCATGTAGCAGCGCCACCTCCTCCTGTCCGCCCAAACACGTTCGCCCAGTTGTCCGCCAAATTCACACTCTGTCCCCGACATGGAAGAGGGGGAGACGAGTTCCGTCACATAAACCGATCAGTTCAGAGGTCAGGACAAAGAAAACTGTACTTGGAAGTACATCATGTGTGCCAAATACTGCCTTCAAGTCCACCGTTTGCTTTGAAATGCAGTTTTTAAACATCAGCGGCGATTTAAGAAGAGTTTTCAGATCTTGTTTACAAGGACGGCACATAAAAATAGCTTTTATTATTATTATTATTATTATTATTTGTCTATAAAAGTAGCAAAGGGCAAAAGATCCCACTTTACAGACTATTTACATTAAACTCAGAAAAAATGTCAGAGCAGTGTTTTTACGTAAAAGCAGCTTTTATTCACGTGTTTCCAGCTTTCTCAAAATTATACCTGAACAACATGAATCCGTATTTCGCTGAAGAGAAGTGAAGAAACCAACCTCAGTTAATGACAGCAGCTTGTGCGTTAGAGAAACACTGAGAGTTTCTGCCTCTTCTGTTCAGTCTCTGTGCTCTTCTGTACTGTGTTCATACAGCTGAAATCACCGTGTAGTGGTTCTATTCTTCAAGGTTTTCTTTTAGTGTTGTCAGACGGCGACAATCACAGCCGATAAACACCAGCAGTCGTTTCCAAGCTGTTGTGCTGCTGATAAAATCCTAAACATCATCTGTTCAGCTTCAGTCCAGGTTCGTGACGAAGGCGCTGCACGTTTAACTGATCCATCCCGCTGACAGTTAAGGTGACGAAAGGCTGCTTAATGTTGGGATTTTCGGGTTTTCGTTTTAGAAAAGCTACGTTTTTTTTTTTGTGGAAAAGTGGGCAAAGTGCTGAAATGAAGAAAATCATGGGTTTTTGACATTTCGTATAGTGTGTTCTGTTTTATACATACTAATAAGAACTGATACAATCTGTAGCCTGCTGCCAGTGTAAAGGAGGAGACTGGCTTTATTGTATGTTTTCATATTCTAAGGAAAGTATAAAATAAGGCCAGACTCACCTGTACAGCAGGTGTTTCAGAGACAGCTCTGGTTCTGACCTTGTAGCTGCCGAGGCTAACTGACATGTCTGAATGTAAGAGAGAATGTGTTACGGCGTCCATCTTTAATTTAGCTCTGAGAGCATCATCAGGTGGTACGAACAGCAGCAGGGCGGCCGGATAAAGAAAACCGCCAGAAAACTACAAACGCACAACCTGCCGTGGAATCTGTTTAATAGATTTCACTCGACTGTTACTTTACTTTCAGCACTGATTTATTTATTGTGTTCTCTCTGCAACAGCTTTAAGTTGATGTGTTCTTGCTGCTCGATACGTTAGAGGCTTTACTCTGAGTTAAACGCTTTTGGAGCTGAGTTACTTTGATCATACGAAACGTTTGTTCTAGAAAGTCCAAGCTTTCAAGAGAAGTGGTCTCGAGTCTTAAAAGAAAAGTTTAGACTTTCCGGGCAAACTGTCAGTTCTCATTGGTCCTTTTGTTTTTTAACGAGGAGGTACTGAATGTGCATTGAGTGGACATTCCCGTAATGTTTTTAATGTACACGTTGCATATCTTTTGAATTGTTTACAACTAATAAATTATAGGCAATTTTCCAAAGACTCTTCAGCTCTGACAGCAGTTTAAGTTGGGTTGACGCCCTTGTGCTTCTTTGCATTGCTGTATTTGATTTAGTGAACTACTGTGGGGTTGCTTTGTGTTTTTTTTTTCTTTTCTTTTTTTCGAATAAAGGTGCAAAATGAATGAGTTTTTATTTAGTGTAGAGTTCTTGAAATGACACCCAGAAATATAATCCTAGTTTGTAATGCGAACAGCTGAGTGCCCAGAATTATTCTGTTTGCAAGGGAACAAATCATGTTTCGAGTCTTAATAAACACCAGAAGTGGAATTTATGTGTCCTGATAAACACACTGATAATTCATGCTTCATATGAGAAGTCCCAGTTCTTCCTCTGTACGAGACATCAGTGCTTTGCTGTGCAGCGACTGTCACATTATCTGAACTCTTATATCGAACCTTAAAGTTAGTTTAGAGGCAGACAGGTTTTACTGCAGTTGCTTTCTGGCCACTAGAACCTGTGACCCTGCAGAGCTCTGTAGGTATTTCATATATATAAAACATGTAAATCCAAGGAGTTGCTACTGAAGTAATAAATCTTTACATCATTTTGCAATAGACCTCCATAGAACTGTATATATTATATGCAGTTTATGATCTGGATGTGTTGAGTTTGTCTTATAAACGTCACCAGCAACACGTTTTCTGTTACACAATAAACCTTCAAAAACAAACTGAATTCTGTCCTACTGAACGACAAGAGAAAGCTTCTATCATACATGTTTTCAAGGCCAACATCTAAGTCAGTCAGCTGTTCGATCAGGGACATTATATTGATTATTGAGCTTCCTATCTGAGATTATTAATTGCACAGAGCAAGCATGTTCCAATGAGCAACATCCAGCAGATGCTGATGCTTTAAAACCTCTAAAGGTGTATTTTCCTGTTTTTGACAAAGACTATGGAAACTTCCACCTTCGGATTTATCATCCAAAACATCGGGAATCCCTGTTAAACCAATTACAAAGTGACAGTTGTGCAGCTGGTTCAGGCTGAATATCTTCTCCTCAGCCTCCTTTTTGGACTCGGAGGATGCTGATAGCGAGATGTTTCTCACAGCGTAAACTGGAGGAAGCCACGTTTTCCTCACTGCAACAGCTGCTTTCCTTTGAAAAAAGCATCAGACTCCTTAAACCTTTTGAGAAACCCACATTTGTTCAGAGTTCAGCTGCTGTATATTCTGATTTGGCACCATTTAAAGTGAATCCGATTTACCTTAAAAACAGCCCAAACCACCAGACTGTCCTCCACCACTCCGCCGTCATTATGGTGATGCGTGAATTCCAATTTGAAAAAAGCTGCACACACACATCACATCCTAGTGTTGACAATGAAAACACAAGCCGACATTGAATTATGCAGTTTATTAGCAGTAATCAGAAACAAACACTGGCCTACAGGTAGTAAAGTAGCATTTGATTGTACTACATTACAGTGCTCAGGTTTACAGTAGTGACACTTGTGTTGGCTCTACTCCTCTCCTTCCTCTTCTCCTTCACCATCCATTGAATCAACTCCAACCTCTTCATAATCCTTCTCCAGGGCTGCCATGTCCTCTCTGGCCTCAGAGAACTCTCCCTCCTCCATCCCCTCTCCCACGTACCAGTGGACAAAGGCCCGCTTGGCGTACATCAGGTCGAACTTGTGGTCCAGTCGGGCCCAGGCCTCGGCGATGGCGGTGGTGTTGCTCAGCATGCACACGGCCCTCTGCACCTTGGCCAGGTCTCCTCCAGGAACCACAGTGGGCGGCTGGTAGTTGATGCCGACTTTGAAGCCGGTGGGACACCAGTCCACAAATTGGATGCTGCGCTTGGTTTTGATGGTGGCGATGGCAGCGTTGACGTCTTTGGGCACCACGTCGCCTCGGTACAGCAGACAGCAGGCCATGTACTTGCCGTGACGAGGGTCACACTTCACCATCTGATTGGCTGGCTCGAAGCAGGCGTTTGTGATCTCAGCCACGGTTAACTGCTCGTGGTAGGCCTTCTCAGCGGAGATGACCGGAGCGTAGGTGGCCAGAGGGAAGTGGATGCGAGGGTAGGGCACCAAGTTGGTCTGGAACTCTGTCAGGTCAACGTTCAGGGCGCCATCAAAGCGAAGAGACGCAGTGATGGACGACACAATCTGGCTGATCAGCCTGTTCAGGTTGGTGTACGACGGGCGCTCGATGTCCAGGTTCCTGCGGCAGATGTCGTAGATGGCCTCGTTGTCCACCATGAAGGCGCAGTCGGAGTGCTCCAGGGTGGTGTGGGTGGTCAGGATGGAGTTGTAGGGCTCCACCACCGCTGTGGACACCTGGGGAGCTGGGTAGATGGAGAACTCCAGCTTGGACTTCTTGCCGTAGTCCACAGACAGACGCTCCATCAGCAGGGAGGTGAAACCAGAACCGGTTCCACCACCGAAGCTGTGAAACACCAGGAAGCCCTGAAGCCCGGTGCACTGGTCGGCCTGAGGGCAGAAGAGCACCAGCAACCAAATATAGATGTATAAATATTTAATGTGCTGCTTTGAAGGTATATCTGAAGGCAACAGCTCTGAATGGACCCACCAGTTTGCGGAGTCTGTCCAGAACCAGATCGATGATCTCCTTGCCAATGGTGTAGTGTCCTCGGGCGTAGTTGTTGGCAGCATCCTCCTTGCCAGTGATCAGCTGCTCGGGGTGGAACAGCTGCCGGTAGGTTCCAGTGCGAACCTCATCTAAAGAATCAGTCACACCAGTTTCACCAGCTGAACTCAGAAACAGATCGTGGCACCAAATCAGAGAGTTTACGTACCGATGACAGACGGCTCCAGGTCCACGAACACGGCTCTGGGGACATGCTTTCCAGCTCCAGTCTCGCTGAAGAACGTGTTGAAGGAATCATCTCCTCCTCCAATGGTCTTGTCGCTGGGCATCTGTCCGTCCGGCTGGATGCCATGTTCCAGGCAGTAGAGCTCCCAGCAGGCGTTTCCGATCTGGACTCCGGCCTGACCCACGTGGATGGAGATGCACTCGCGCTGGAGGAGGACAACAGTTTATCACAGTCAGTGATTGGAAAGACATTCTTACGTTTCAACATTACATGATGAAGTCAAAACCTGAAATGCAGAAGAACAAAGGAAACAAGCAGCCAGATGGACAGTTTATTTAAACATAAACCTTCTTATCCACGAATAAATAAATTTAAAAAATCCAATCAAATCAGGTTTATTGTCATTTTGCTGTACATACACAGTAGTACAGGCAAGATGAGATGAACGTCTGGGATAAGACACTAAACGTCTCCTCACTAGGGTCGCTGGTATCAGACACCCTGGACAGGTCGCCAGTCTATCACAAGGCCACACTTAGAGACAGACAACCAAGCACACTCACATTCACACCTACGGACGATGTAGCATCACCAATTAACCTCAGCATGTTTTGTGGGAGAACCCGGAGAGAACCCACGTTGAGAACATGCAAACTCCACGTAGAACTGGCGACCTTCTTGCCTCGCAGCAAGAAGGTCGCCGGTTACCGCTGCAGCCGTAAATATTCAACCAGTAGCTCAGAAACAGACTTCATCGCAGTAGGACGCGGTGTGTGTCGGGCCCGGCAGATTTCATCCATCTGCAGGCTTTTAGCTCTCACAGGTCGAACCGAGGCTTGAAACATGAGCTTTAACGAGGCTTCAGCACACAACTCACCATGTTGATCTGCTGTAGGGATGTAGACAGAACCTCTAAAACCTCAAAGACCTCTCAGAATCTCTGGTACCTCTCAGCTCGGGGAAACAGACAGTAATGGAGGATGGACGCAGCGTCCCCGCCCTGCTAGCGGCAGGACCGAACCATTCACCAGACTGCAGGGGGAGTACAGTGGACTTTTATGTTTATTTTTTTAGTCCAAAAATATATAGAAACAAAAATATAATCAGAAATTCTGATAATTCTAACAATGATGACAGTTTAGTGATTTAGCATTGAGAAAATGACGTTATATTTTGGGACTTTTCCAGAAGTCCGTCAGTCACCGCAGCTTGGAATCGTCCTAAACTCTCATCCGAGATGCTGCCTCCATCAGCAGCAAAAGGATGGAGAAAGAGAAAGACAGACAGACAGACAGACAGACAGACAAAAAGAAAGACAGACAGAAAGAAAGAAAGAAAGAAAGAAAGAAAGAAAGAACGAAAGAAAGAAAGAAAGAAAGAAATAAAAGATAGATAGTTTATAGATATAGATAATAAATAAATAATGGATAGATAGATAGATTATAGATACAGATAATAAAAAAGATAATAGATAGATACTTTATTCCTAGCTTTGGGGAAATTCAAGGTATCCAGTAGCTCACACGTTACGTTTTTTTATTTCGTCTTTTTTTAAATAGGGAAAATAAAGTGCAAAAATGTGCTATTAGAGCAACCAAGATGCGATGCAATAAACCAGATGGTCCTGGTAGACTAAAACCAGTCCAGTCCTGCATTTATTTATTTTAAATTCATTTTCCTTTTAAAAACATAAACTGTTACCAAGAAAACACTCACTAACCAATAAGAAAGAGAGCATTCAAAATAATTCACAGTTGTTATTCTGTGAATTGTTGCTTTTTGTGTGTGTTTTTAGATGAGGAAATAGATTGTTTGTGAGTAAATTGTAAAAGTCTTGAGGAAAAAAACACACAGGAACCTTTTGGTCTGATGTGAGCTTAAAACTGTAACTAGAAGTTCCGTGTTAGTCTCCCTGTGTGGGGTTCACACAGTCCAAACACACACTCCGGTAAGAGATGGTTTTAAATTGGCTGTGAGTGACCCTCTGCATGATGCAGCAGTTTATAGATGGGTGATGAGCTTTTTCCAATAAAAAGCAGAATAATTTCCCTCAAAAGACAAATCAGCATTAGGCTGTTTGGTGTGGAGAAGAATGATCCTCAAAAGAACAAATACTGAAAATTGATCATTTATTTATATTTCAATTGTCATATATCAGATCCACGCCGGTAATGATGACGATCTGTGTGTTTATATCGTTTCTTTCTCCGTTTCCTGTTACATGAAAGCCATGTGTATTGCTTCACACCAGCCTGTGATATATTTGCACATTTTCTTTGCAAATGTTCTACGTAAATAAATTTTTAAATCTCCGACGACTGCGCACAGAACTCAGTTTCCCATGATTCTTAGTCGTCCGGTTTCAGGGAGGAAGATGGCGGCGACTAATGGAACAGGGCTGCTGCTGCGCTTTTAAAACGGCAAAAAGCAGCTGATGCTTCATTTTGGCAGCTCATTTATTGAAAACGGTTCCCGGTACATGCGAAGCGGGACTCTGCTCTCGGACTGAAGGCTGAAGGTAACTCATCAGCACACAGCGCTTCTTGTTGCCTCATTAATGCTAGCTGCTGGAAGCTAAGTTAGCCACCTAGCAGGCTGCTGCCGACACCTTTTTGCAGAGAAAACGCCTGTCACTAAATCAGGTGTATTTTACCATCAGTGACAAAACTGTATTCCGAATGATGTAGTTCAGGTGGATACCGTCAACAACGAGATGTTCGGGGAGAGCCGGCGGCGTTAACCGGCCATTAAGCGTCAACAGTCCTGCTAGCATCGCTGAGCACAGTTAGCTTCACACACGACAACACACCGAGTCAGTCAGAACTCTAAACAACAGCAAAATGGATCAGCCACAATACTAAAACCACATCCAGAATACTGTGTAGGTCTTCTTATACTGCCAACACTGCTCAGAGCTGCAGGGGGCCTCCAGGTGGGTCCAGTGGGTTGTTCAGGTGTTGTACCCTAAAGTGATCATCTGCAGAACAAGTGACTGTAATCCGTGGGGGCATTTATTTAATCTACTGTAGTTTGTTTTACTCCATATACTTCATATTAGTATTTTACAGATTACAATATTAGTTTGGGGTTTTTTTTCAGGATAACATCTAACAACTGGTAATTGAAAACCGAGATGTGTTCAGCAATAACCTTCTACAGGTGATAAGTGAACCTTTTAGTGCTTTCCAGTGGGGGACACTAATGGAGACACTATGCTAAACGTCCTCTAACTAGATCCACTACAATAAACTGACATATTCACTGCCATCGACACTGAAAATGTGTCTCCATCAATATTTTTACCTGACGTAAGGCATCAGATATCAGCCAGCCACTGGTTGTTTTAGAAACTTGAAACAGAACAAAAAATGGTTTGGGGTTTTGATGGCAGACAACAGCAGCACAGCACAATGTAGTCAACAATAAGTGTTCTCCTACTCTTAATTGTCCATGAGTTTTATCTCAACTACATTTTTCCTTTGGTTTGGGAATTTCAGGTTACATTATAATTGTAAGATTAAGATTCTGCCTGTCCTGTTTCTGTCTGCTAGGCTGGTTCCTGGACCCCTGCTTGCTGTCGTGGACTACCAACCTCCAGGTCCAACGATCTGACATCTGCACCACCAGTTTTCCTGGCCCATGGACTTGACTCCAGCACCAGGCTTCAAAAGGAGGCCTGCTGCCTCCTCTTCCCCAGGTGGCGCTGGAGAGGCTGCCAGGAGCCCTCCTCCCTGCTCACCCTCCCTGTCGCTGTCGTCTCCTTCCTCTGATCCGTCTTCACCGTTGTCTACATCCTCCTCTGTCTGTGCCAACTTTTCGGCTTATCAAAACCATGTAAAAAGTCGGACCAGGGGGACAGAGGTGGCCAGGGTCTCCTCCACTTCTGCCTCTTTAGCTGCACAGTCTGTCTCCACACCTACGTCCAACACCACCTCTTCAGACTGCTTACCTCACACTTCAATGCAGCCAAGTGTTGATTGTGAAGAAGTGGGCCAGAAAAGGGAAATGTACGATCCTTTCAGTCCAACTGATGGAGACAGAGAGGGAAGGGTGAAGGGAGAGGAAGGGGAAGGGGAGAAATACGACCCTTTTGACCCCACTGGTTCCCCGGCATCAGATGTCGATGGTGGGAGTGGAAACGTAAGGATGGTGCAGAGAAACAGCGAGAGGGAGGATGAGGAGAAGGAGGAAGAACCTCCCGATTCCACTGACACCTTGACTGAGCCCTGCCTGCCCACTCAACTCCCTCTGAGGAGGAGGGTGGACTGTCGCTCCTCCAAAGCTGGAGGCCACAGCGAGAGTGGAAACTCTGACCTCTCTGAGATAGAGGAGGGGGAGATCGTAGGAGCGGCCGACAGAGAAGGGATCAATAAGAGGCCTGCTGAGGAAGTCCTCCCCCTGAGCTCTCCCAGCGTCTCCTTCTTTGGTTCAAAGCCAGAACGCATCCTCCGGGTGCTGGACGAGGACGGCTTTGTGTCCGTGTGCACGGAGGGCAACTGGGAGGTAGACAGGGAGCTTGAGGAGGAGCCTGTTGTAGGAGTGGAGGATCTGAGAAGGAAGCTGGTCAGCAGAAGGAAGGAAAGATATCTCTCCTTTCCTGCTTCTTCCCCTCTCTCTCCTCAGTTACCACCTCCCTCCTCTCTTCCTCCAGCCTCTGCCTCCTCCTCCCCCCTCACACCTTCAGTAGGGCAGGGTAGCAAGAGCCGCAAGTCTTCCAAGAGTTCCAAGGACTGTGACCGACAGAAAAGCAAAGATAGGAAAGCAGGTGAAAAGGAGGTGAGAAGAAAAAAGAGAAGGAAGGGCAAAGAAGGGACTAATGAAAGGAGTAAAGAAAAGGAGCGAGGACACAAGGCTGGGAAAGAGGTGAAAGCAAGGAAGAGCAGCAGGAGCAGCAGCCGGAAGAGAAAGAAAAGACAGCACAGCAGTCCAGAGGCATCCCGATCCTACAACTCTTCAGGAAGAAGCCACACTAGACGCTCCTTCTCAAGCCTTTCAGAAGAAAAGCACAGAGAGAGGGACAGAGATAAGGACAGGGACAGAGACAGAGTTAGGGACAGAGACAGAGGCAGAGAGAGAGACAGAGAACAAAATCGCACCAGTAGCCACAGAAGAGATGAAAGAGACAGAGATTCTAGCTCTAGAAAGAGGGAGAGGGAAAGGAAGGGAAGACATCATTCGAGCAGCAGAGAGCGAGGTCTTTCAAAGAGATCTTCAGGAAGCAGGGAAAAGAGGGAGGCTGACCGAGACCGGCAGCACGAGAGGGAACGCAGGCGGGACGGTCGGCCTGTGGTCCCTCCATCCATCCAGGACCTCAACGGGTCTGACCTCTTTGCTATCAAGCGAACCATCACAGTCACAACTACCACAACCACCACCACTGTCCCCGGATCCCCCAGACTGGCCCCGTCCTCTCCCCGAGAGCCCACACAGGACTCCGACAAGCCTCACAAGAGGAAGAAGAAGAGGAAATGGCACTCGGCTGGAGAGGTGGAGGACCGGGAAAGTTGTCGCAGCCGATCCCAGTCGCTCTCGCCGCCGAGGTATCACAGCTACGAATCAGACCGCTACTCGGACAAGTTAGAGATCGATGTGTTGTCTTTGGACGGTGAGGCTTTGGACTCAGACTACCCATCTTTGGAGGATACGCCTCCTGCTGCTCTTCCTCCGGAACCGCCTGTCCTCAGCCCCAAAACTAAAGCTACACCCAAGACTGGACAACATCACCCCAAAAAAAAGTCTCGAACATTAAAGAAAATTGGCCAGTCGGAATCCTCCTCCTCTTCCAATAGAACCAAAAGCAAATGCCTGTCCTCCCTGACGGTCACCTCAGGCTCGGGCTCTGTCCCAGCGGGCCTCCCTTCAGTGAAGAGAGCCCGCAAAATGGGAAAGGACAAAGAGCGGGACAAAGGCAGCAGAAAGGATTTGAGTCGTTCTGGCAAATCCAAGAAGGAGAGTGGTGGCGGTCGGAAAGGTAAACTTCAGTCCAAAGTGTCAGTGCTGGTACGTGAGGGTGTGAGCAGCACTACAGGCGCTTCGGTTAGCTCTGGAAAGCTGGGCATGGACCTCCTAGGTCCAGGAGGTACAGGAGGTGGTGCTGGGAGCTCAGTGGTGGGTGGATCTATTGCAGTAGTGTTTTGCAGAGACAATGAGAGCAGGTCACCGTTCCTCAAACCGTGTTCAGAGCCGCTGTCGCTGAGCGGCCGCAGTAAAGACCTGACCGGCATCGGGAAACGGAGCAGCATGTCTGTACCGCCGTCATCCTTAGCCGGTCCTGCAGGACTGAAATCCAAGAAAACAAAACCCAGCTCCATCACATCCACCTCCTCCTCTGCCTCCTCTCCCTCGTCTTCTCTGGCAACCAAGCGACGCCGTCGCCTGGCCAAGAAGACCAGAGAAAAAGGCGGCGCTGCAGGCCTGGCGGCTGGAGACACCAGCCAAATGAAAGCTAGGTCTGAAGGCTGGGGAGGAGCCTCCTTAGATGTTCAGTCAGCTGTTGGAGATGGAGGCAAGTCAGTCAGTCCACATTCGGGCCAAGCTGGCCCTGCGCCCTGTTCTTCCTCCTCGTCCTCCTCCACCTCCTCCTCCACCAGTGTACTGCCTCCATCCTCCTCTCCACCGCACACTCCTCCTCCATCTACTGCTCCTCTGCGGGACATGAGAGAGTCTTCTCCAGACTCTCAGACAGTGGACAGCAGCTGTAAGACTCCGGACCCTTTGTTTCTAGCTGAGGACTGTCCGAACCAGACCAGCCCGACTCTCCCAGCGTCCAGCCCGTCCAGCCTGTCCACCCCGCAGGGTGCTGGGCTCAGCAACGCCTTGTCTACTCCTACTGCCAAGCACTCGCCTCCAGATGATGCACCAAAATCTCTGGCCTCACCTCCAAGCTCGTCCTCGTCTGCAGGCTGTGGTCTCACGTCTCTTTCTCTGCCCATGTCTTCGTCTGACCCTTCCTCCTCCTCGTCGGTTTCCTCCTCGTCTGCTAGTAAGCCACCTCCTCCTCCTCCTCCTCCAGCAGCTCCTGCCCTCCCCTGGAGTCTGCAGACCGGGGTGGACTGCACAACTGGAGGCGTCTTAGCATGTAAGTTCACTTCCTGGATGCACAGAAGTCAGTCACTCCTTGAAGGGACACAAACATTGTTTTACAGACCGCTACTTGTTTCAGTCCATTTCTTTGTCGTAACAGAAGCTTTCACAGACTTGACATTTAACAGTTTCCTCCTTGCTTGTGACAGAAAGCCATGATCGACAACATCTGGTTCCGACTTATTTTTGTGAAGACTTTTCACATTAACGTGCTCGTCAAACTGCAATGAGACACAGTGATGGTTTACATGAGTACGTGTATATTAAAATGCATTAGAAATACAGGAAGACACAGTATTATGCTATGAAAATGTTCAGCAATAAGGTGAATTAGGCAAATGATACTGACGTGGTTTCTTTAAAATGTATGTTCTTTGGTCATGTTGGAAAAAATATCTTCACATGAAGTCATTCAGGCTCTTGCAGCTCAATGATGGATAATGTCTATACATACCTGGCTCCTGTCCCTGTAACACGACTAAGCATCGTCAACGCTGCATCCACCGTTTGAGTTCTAAATTCTATATACAGTGACTTCATTAAGTCCCCGCTTCCATGTGTAAGTCTTGTCAGGAGGTTAATTTGATATGAAATCTATTAGACATTATCAACATGCGGCTTTTATTCAGACCTAGATAAGGGGCCAAATACTACATTATGCTTCATATGACTTTTTGGTGAACTAATGGTCTCATTCTTCCTCTCAGTGACTGCTCTGCTCTTCAAAATGGAAGAAGCTAATATCGCTAGCAGAGCAAAAGCACAAGAGTTCATTCAAGCGACCAGCCAGGTGAGAGACGGACACACTCATCCTTTGTCTTCATTTACAATCAGTGCTTTTGTGTTTGTCATTAAAAAGGAACCTTAAGGGGAAATGTACAAGAGCATTTTTAATATTTGGGTTATTGAAGCCTGTAAACATTTAATCGAGCTGTGAGGAGGCTCTGCTTGATCATGCATTTGGGATGTTGTGCTTCTAGAAAACATATTTTCAGCATCAACACATTTTTCAAAATAATCGTTTGACTTAAGCTGCAGTCACAGCAAAAGCAGGATTTTAAACTTTTGACGCTTACTGCAGCTCAGCACCGTCTCCTCTCTGCTGCTGTGCTGTTGTGTCATGCAGCTACAACATAAAAACCTCCTGCTCATGTTATGTAGGATCCCTTTGCTCTTGACTGCACAGACTTCCGAAGGTACCAGCAGGTCCTTTAGGTCCTAGAAGCTGCAGGGTTGGTCCTCCATGCGTCAGACCTGTTTCCAGCACATCCCACAGATGCTCAGTCACAATCAGGTCAAAGGAATCTGGAGGTCAATTCAGCACCTTGAACTCTTTGTCATGTTCCTCAAACCATCCCTGAACAATGTGGCAGGAGGATTTATACTGTTGCCAGGATGAGGTTTAGATGGTCTGAACAAAGTTTAAATACTACGTGTCAAAGCAACATCCATATGAAACCCAAGAATCCCAATCAGAACTCAGCATCACGCTGCTACTGCTGGCTTTCCGTCTTCCCATCCGTCTCCAGATAAACCCTGGCATTCCACGTCGTGTAAAAGAAAGCCTGATTCTGTGTGTTCTGATGCTCACATGACCTTCGTAGGCAGTCAGCAGCTCCTCAGCGCTGACACTTTCTGTCACGGCAGCATTAAGGTTGGTGCTACAGTAGCTCTCGTACCGGATCAGACCACACAGGCCGGCCTTGACTCCGCTCACACATCAGTGAACCTTGGTTCAGTTCACCAGTTGTCCTACCTTTAATTGCTTTTGATTGAAACTAACCACTGAGTACCATTAACTCCCCACAAGACCTGCAGTTCTGGAGATGCTCTGACTAAGTCCTCTTGGACTTAAAATTTAGCCCTTGTCTAAGCTAGCTAGGAGGAGCAGATGGGTCACTTTGTAGTAGAGGTGAATTAGACGATTCAGGAAACACACACCGACCTTTCCAGTGTCAGATAGGGTGTGTTCATGCTAAACATCTGTAACTTTTCTTTATCTCTGTGAGGTTAATGTGGTGTTTTTTTCTCTTTATCGCTCTATTTATTCACATGTTACTGAGCTATTTGTGGCACGTTTCATGTGCACAAGGCAGCACAAGTTTCTTAATGTTTGAAAATGAGCGATGCGCTTCCTGTTTTTAGGAGGTATGATCACTCCTCTTCTCCATGA
Organism: Stegastes partitus; assembly: GCF_000690725.1. NCBI lineage: Eukaryota > Metazoa > Chordata > Actinopteri > Pomacentridae > Stegastes > Stegastes partitus. The sequence goes on along the minus strand of NW_007578391.1, from coordinate 131,220 downwards.
CAGTCATGTTTCTTCCCTCAGAGCACTTTTAATCTCTGAACAACTGGTTCTGAGAAGCCATACCTCCGGCTCTAACCTGGGCTCACTCTGTCTCTGGTGCAGATTCTCTCCCAGGCCAACCAGAACCAGTCCCAGCAGCATGCTCCTCCTTCCTCGGCCTCCTCGTCCTCACAGTTGCCCCCCACTCCCTCTCTGCCTCAGCCTCCTGCTCTGAGCCCGGCCCAGTTCATTCTCCACGGCTCCCTCCCGTTGGTTGGCTGCACCAAAACCCCCCCTTCTCACCTGCACCCCTCCATAGCTGGTGGATGTGCGCAGACGCCACCTACCATGATGCCTGTGGGGCTGTCGGGAGTGACTGGGAGCTCTGGTGATACTGGCTGGGACACAGAGAGCAAAGACCCTGATAAGGTAAAGGATGATATGTATCCTACTGCTGCATCAATCATCGCTAAAGTGTCACCCAAAATTACTTCAGTGTACAATATTATCCTGCTAATTACACTCAAAATGTTTAGTTATGATTTCCTAACTTGTGTAATAATAATGATAGTAACGATTGCTGTAATTCTTATTGATTGAACGTGTCTGTTCAGTACCTGAAGAAGCTGCACACACAGGAGCGTGCTGTAGAGGAGGTGAAACTGGCCATCAAACCTTACTATCAGCGCAAAGACATCAACAAGGATGAATACAAAGACATCCTCAGGAAAGCTGTGCACAAGGTCAGCACACAAACCCAGTTACACCCAGCATAAGAAAACAGATGAGTCATTGAGTCCATGTGTGTAGCTGCGTGACTGACTTCACGGTAGTTTCGTGCTACTACGGGGATTTTAAGTGACGCCTACTGACAAAACCACAGCATGAATCAAGGTCGTACAGTGTCGACTCAGCCAACGTGGTTGCTTGACCATCTCAGAATCTGTTGAGACTTTGTTGGAATGATCTTTGGCATCCGACACTGACTTTTTTTTTTTTTTAGCTGAAATTCCAACATTTTCATAATTTTTCACCCAATAGAAATTTTCAATAAATCCCTCACGAGTTGGAAATTGAACCAGATGCCACTTTCAGATGTCCGTATCTCTTGAAGGTTACGTCCTGGAGTCTTCAAAGGATTTTGAAACTTGCCACACAAGTAGATGATACTTCCATTTCTTACTGTCCTAAATTCCATCAGCCTACTCATGATTCAAGACGTCCATCTGGCTGGTTGGAAATTAATTACTTTTTTACCCGTGTCAACTTTGATTGGCCAGAATTTCCATTTTTACTGAAGCTTTCTAAGCATTAGTGATGTCATTCAGATATTGTTCTCACAATAAAATCAATCAAATAGATCCTATGTGTTCGAGATACAGTGCTTAACAAATCTATTAGACCACCTGTCTCATTTTTTACAAACTGTACAAATATATCTATATATATGCATATAGACCATCCGTCATTATGAAGTGCTTTAATTCGCACTCAGCTCTCCACGTTTTACCATTTTGAACAGGAATGAGGAATTTCAAACTGAATTCACCTTTTTATACCCAAATCTGAACCGCTGGGCTTCTCTGGGAAGTCAGAAATGAATCAAGCAACCACTAAAAGTATTTTTTTCTGTTCAGGAATGCAAGTAAATAACTATAATTTGACAGCTTAACCAATAAATTATAATGTGCATTACTATTTTTTTCTGTTTGTTTTTATATATAAGAAAGGTAAAATTGAAAATTCACGTATTCTACATTACAGAAACATAAAAATTCATTTTGGTAATTACCAATGCTGTTAATTTAGGGCAGCTGTGGCATGAACCCTACACTGGGTGGTGGTCAAATACATTTGTTAAGCACTGTGTATTTTTTGTATTTTTTTTGAAAATCCACATTATTTGCAATTTTTAAACAAATCCTTAAGCAAATAAATTAAGTATCGGTTGACAAGATTTGCTGCATTCTCTCCATTCACCAGAAATTCAAAACATCTACTGAAGATTTAGAGCAGGGGTGTCAACATCCGGTCCTCGAGGGCCGCAATCCTGCAAGTTTTAGATGTTTCCAACACACCTGATTCACATGATCAGGATCGTTATCAGGCTTCTGCAGAGCTTGATGATGAGCTGATCATTTGAATCAGGTGTGTTGGAAGAAGGAAACATCTAAAACATGCAGGATTGCGGCCCTCGAGGACCACAGTTCGACACCCCTGATTTAGAGTCTAGCACGTATACTTCAAGAGATATGGGCGTCTAAAAGTGGCATCTCGTTCAGTTTCCAACTCGCGAATGATTTACTGAAAAGTTCCATTGGGTGAAACATTCTGAAAATGTTGGAATTTCAGCTAAAAAAATGCACAGATTTCAGTTTCAGATGCCAAAGTTTCAAGAGATTCTGAAACGGACAAACAGCTGACCGACAGTGAAACCCCATGAACAGTATTATAAACTGGTGTCTTTGTACTGATGCAGGCTTTTACCCGCTGTGCTGTTTTCTCAGATCTGCCACAGCCGCACTGGAGAAATCAACCCGGTCAAAGTCAGCAACCTTGTGAAGCTGTACGTGCAGCGCTACAAATACTTCCGGAAACACGGACGGAAGATGGATGAAGAGGAGAGGGATGACAAGGAGCCGGGCGCGCTGCATTCCTCTGCCTGATGGGAGACTTTTTATAAATGTTCCGCCCTCCGCTCACAATCTGGGCCTTCACAAATGGTTTTTGCCCAATATTTTCTTTTTTTTTTTTCATATCCCAACCTGTCTATACTTTTTTTTTTTTTTGGTCATTTTGTGGAAGTCTTTCCCCTGATCTCTTCAATCTCACTGTAAATATGTCTCACATAGAAAAAACCTCATGAACACAATGTTCAGGAGGCGGATGCTGCCATGCACACCTGTGAGCTCATACAGTCCAGTATACAACCCTGCAATAAATACTAAGTTTGTGAAGCTTATAGTTTTTAGTTTTTGTTGACTGTATCCATTAGAGGTTTCGCAATCGTGGTACTAATTACAGGGCTATTTTTTTAATAGCATTGGATTAGATGCTAGTTCGTCTCCCCAACCAAACCATTTATATCAGAATCCGAGCTGAGGGGAAACACGATACACACTCTGAAACATGTACAGTACTGAAGGACGCTACACACTACAGCATCCCCCCCCGACTTCTCTGTGTCCGTGTCTTTGCAGAGGGTATGCAAGCTGGACCGGTCAGTGAGCTGCACAGCTGAATGATGGTTCAGACACACTGACTTCTCAGTTCTTTTATTTTGCTCTCTGTGTAATGTATGCATGTGTTACTGAGGTTGAGAAAGTTACTAAATCTCTTTATAAAATGACTTGACCAACAAAATATAAATGTTGCTTGAAAACCAATATGCAGAAAAGTGGTCTTATTTGTTCAGTCCGACTTCTGTGTTTACATTCCACATAAAGCAGCAAAGTTATGTCGTGTTTAATTCTGCTGAAATCCAAAAGGGGTCAGCCTGTGACATTTACAGGTGCAGACTTCACCTGAGCTGTTTCAGCAGAATTTGTTGTGCATTAAGCAAACCTCAAGACGTGACCGTGGGTTTTGTTTGTAGCCTTTTAGTGCTCAGTGTCATTTTTAAAGCAGGAGACTGACAGAATCTGAGCAGTAGACAACTGTTCTGAAGGATATTTATACTCATGAGTTTATTACAAAGTGGTATAGTCTCCATGTCCATAAATGTGTTCCTTAAACAAAGCTTTTGATTTGAATTATATTAAAGGACTGAAGATTAAAGAGAAATATACATAGATGCATGTAGTCTTTCCGCTTTTCTTTTTAAGCATTGTTTTATTTTTTTTAGTTGATTTTAACTCATCACGGTTATTATCATGGCTTTCACTTGTATTCATGTATCAGAGTAAAGATGTTTCTCTGCTGCCTTTAAACTCAGATGAGGTTTTGACTGTTTCCTAAGCCAAAAAAAAAATAATCAATAAATCAGTCAATTAGGAAAACAAAACACTATTGCGATGCGGGGCAATGTAAGACTTTGGTTCAGTCCTGACAAACCCACTAATGACGGATAAAAACACATCAGTAATGCTAACATGTGTATACAGTGAGTGTCGGTGTTGCTAACATGTATACAGTTGGGTCAGTGATGCTAACATCATGCTAACTTACATATACAATAAGGGTCAGCATTGCTAACATCATGCTAACATGTATACACCCTGTTCCAAATTATTATGCAAATTAGATTTTTCTTTGATTTTCCTAAATAGTCGATGCAAACGACAGCAGCATAATTTTCAAGTCATCAAACGTTGAAGTATAATTCAAATGTTATTGAACAAACCACCCAATGACTTCAGTATTTTTTTCAAAAATAAAAAACTTAAAATGCACTGTTCCAAATTATTAAGCACAACAGAGTTCCAAAACATTTTATAGGTTGTAAAGAACTGAAAATGGTCATTTGTTGAATCAGCAGCCTGAGGAGTTCATATTTACTGAAATCAAAACGCTATTATAGTCAAAAACATCTTAACAGGTCAAGTTAGATTTTAACCTGGGACCCCTTATTTAATAGAAGCTTCACAATTCTTGCATCCATTTAACTTGTGAGTTTTTGGAGAGTTTCTGCTTGAATGTCTTTGCAGGATGTCAGATTAGCCTCCCAGAGCTGCTGTTTGGATGTAAACAGCCTCCCACCCTCATAGATCTTTTGCTTGAGGATGCTCCAGAGGTTCTCAATAGGGTTGAGGTCAGGGCAGGATGGGGGCCACACCATGAGTTTCTCTCCTTTCATGCCCATAGCAGCCAGTGATGCAGAGGTATCGCTGCAGCATGAGACGGTGCATCGTCATGCATGAAGATGATTTTCTAATGAAAAGTTCTTCTTTTTGTGCCATGGAAGAAAGTGGACAGTCAGGAACTCCTCATACTTTTCAGAGGTCATTTTCACACCTGAAGGGACCCTAAAGGGGCCGACCAGCTCTCTCCCCATGAACCCGGCCCTAAACATGACTCCTCCACCTCCTTGCTGACTTCACAGCCTTGTTGGGACATGGTGGCCGTCCACCAACCATCTACCTGCACCATTCAGGGTTGCACAGCACTCATTGGTGAACAAGACTGTTTGAAAATTAGTCTTCATGTATTTCTGGGCCCACTGCAGCCGTTTCTGCTTGTGAGCGCTGGTTCGGGGCGGCCCAGTAGAAGGTGCATGCATAACTGCAGGCCTCTGGAGGATCCTACACCTTCATGTTCATGGAGCTCCAGTTTGCTGCTTTGTAAAGGCATTTTAGCAGCTGCTCTCTAAATCCGATGTATTTGTCTGGCAGAAACCTTCCTCATTGTACCTTTATCTGAACCAACCCGTGTGTGCTCTGACTCAGCCACAAATCTCTGAACAGGACAATGATCACGCTTAAGTTTTTGGGAAGGTTTTCATACCTTGTCCAAGGTATTCAACTATTTTACGCTTTTCGGCAGCAGACAGATCCTTTTTCTTTCCCATATTGCTTGAAAATGGTGGTCTGCTTCATAATGTGGAACGTCCTTCTTTACTAGTTTTTTATTTGTTTGAGCTTACCTGGCAAACTAATTATCACAGGTGTCTGATATTGTTTTCAGTGATACAAAGAGCCCTGAGACACAATACCGTCCATGGGTTTAATTGCAAAACAAAACAATTAATCTTTGTGACACTTGCATACAATTTGCATGATAACTTGGAACGCGGTGTCCAGTGACGCTCTGCTGCTGCTGCTCATTGATTCGACTGCAGGTTTAGTTTTACGTCAGCTGTCGTCGTCTTACGGCATCCCGCCATTTTACTTTTTGAGAAGCCGAGCAGTGCGTCGGACACATTTAACTTGTTGTCACCGCTCAGTGAGGTTGACCCGAACCACCGCGTTGTAATTGCTGCTGGTCCAGTTGTGCAGCGGCCCGTTACAGAGACCTGCCTACGCCGCTTGGTTCTCCCTTCGTTCCATGGTCTGAAATTTGTAGAACACCGGAGGAGAGCAGGTAGGACCCGTGTTGGAGGTTCCTTGTTAGCATAGTTAGCTAAATGGCTAATGCTAAGGGTTCCGTCAAAGTTTAATGCCAAAGCAGCGTTACGTGATTCAAAGATTATAGCTACAACGGAAACGGTTACCGGAGAACATCTGTCGGTCACTTCCGCGCTGTTTGTAAATAACGTGGTTGACCAAGAGACGAAACGTGTTCATACAGAGCACATGACGGCAGGAAGACAACAGTTAGCATCTCCGGCTAACTGTCCTTTGAACTTCCGCTCTTTTGGCGTTGGTTTGTCATTTACTAGTGGGATCGGCAGCAAATCAGATGTGAGCCCATGTAGTAATTCCATATTTTGTTTGTTCAGGTGAAAGATGACGCAGTTTCTACCCCCGAACCTGCTGGCCCTGTTTGCTCCGCGGGACCCAATACCGTTCCTCCCTCAGCTCGAGAAGCTGCCCCATGAAAAGCACCACAACCAACCGTACAGCGGCATCGCACCGTTCATCAGGCACTTCGAGGTGAGCATTTGAGCTCTGGATGCTCATGTATCATATAGATTTCTCTTAATGTTTATTTGGTTTTAACGGTTCTCTTTGTGACCAGGATCCCAGAGATGCTCCTCCACCAACCAGAGCAGAAACCCGTGAGGAGCGTCTGGAGAGAAAGGTGAGATTAAACCAGGAGCCTTGACATGTTCTTCTCTTTGTCCTGCTGCAAATTTAACTTTCCTAGCATTTGCTTCAGACTTGTGCTCTGCAGAACAACATATATGACCAGGAATCTTATTCAGGCATAAACAACATGTTAAAGAGCAGGTTGCAAACTCAGTAGATGAATGCATGAAAATGAAGTAGAAACTATATTTCAAAAAGTACATGTCATATGTGCACTGCTTACTTAATACTACCGCTGGGCTGTTAGTGTAGATTTTGTCTGCTAATGCATTATTATGTTTTAGATATCACTTGTCATATTGACTAGTGTCACGTGAATTACAAATATTGCCTTGAGTCTTTCCGGCTCTGTTTTTCTTTTTTTTTAAAAGACACAGAAGGATTGCAGTCCGGAGCCAGCATCTAACCTGTAAATAAATCTGTAAAAGTATTACCTGCCTCTGTGATTGCTCAGGATTGACTGTGTCCTGCAAATCTTTTTCCATTTTGCAGAGGCGAGAGAAGATTGAGAGGAGGCAAGCGGTGGTGGAGACAGAACTCAAGCTTTGTAAGTTTGTGACAGACTCCTTCTCATCGTAATTTTCTGTTGTATTTAGGCAAAGCGCATTTGTGAGGCCCTTGTAAAGTTATTTTTATTTTAAAATGATTGCCTACGATCTATTAATTTACTGTCAGCCTGTGATCCTTGTCTGCTCTGTGTAATGATTTTAATGCAGTGTTTTTGTCCCACATCTGTGATACAATCATTGAGTCCACTTCTTCTTCTTACCTGCCATCTGGTTCTTATACACCTTCTAATGAAAACGTGAAACACTGAGAACATAATGTTTCTCGTATTATAAAAGTAGTCTTGCAAATGGAAAAAACATACCTCAAGAAATTAGTTCTAAACTATTTCCGTCTCATTTCCAAGCTCCCATTGTACCAAGTTTTGGAGAATGTGTTGGATGCACAGCTTCTGTCTTATCTGTGATGCATAGAAATTCCAGTCAGTTCATCGTAACACAAACTCTGCTCTATTCAAAGATTCTAATGACTTACTCGTGTCTGTGATAATTGTGTCCTTTAAATCTGAAAGAGTCAACCTCAGTTACATCCATCCTTAGCTGCCTCCAGGAGGTGAATTGCTGCATATTCAAGCTCAGGCTAAATAAAATACATTAGAAAAGATAGTTTTGGGGTCTTGGTCTGTCCTCGTTGCCTCATCTGTAGCTGGTGCTGCTACAAAACTAACCAGCTACCTGGTAAATACGCTGTTGATATTTTAATTGATAGTTTAACATGTAATACACTTGGATTGGTTAAACAAAAGCTGGGAAATTATTAAGAGCCTGACTACATCTCACTGCTGTTAGTGTTGTATATTCATTTTTTGGGGGGAATTGATCTTTGAAGTTTTTATTCTTGTTTCTCTCTTGCTTTTTTGCACATATTTTGGTCGTTGCTTGTTTTAGAATATCTGTTTTTAAAAAATGTTGCATGAAGAAACTTGATTTGACTTGTGATTTACTGGGTCAAACTAATCCTGGTTTCCTGTTTGTGTGATTTTTAGGGGACCCCCATAATGATCCCAACGCACAAGGGGATGCCTTCAAGACTTTGTTTGTTGCACGAGTGGTGAGTAACATCACACTATTGTATTTAAGTTCTCTTTTTGTTTTTTTTGTTTGTTTTTTTTACAGCTCTATGTTAAATATCATGTCTTTGTTGCAGAACTATGATACTACAGAGTCGAAGCTTCGCCGTGAGTTTGAGGTCTACGGCCCCATTAAACGGGTACGTTTATTTTCTCTTTATTCATTTAGACCCATTCACATGTTTGCTGTAAATGTAAAGACTACACTGTTTAAATGTTCAAAACCCAACCTGAAGATATTAATGATATTAAATGATCCAATGGAACATATTTGAATCTCGGTATTGAGGTACTGTGAGGCCTGACTTTATAATATAGTAAATCTAAACTGTTAGTTTGTGATTTTACATAAGAGCAGATGCCTACTGTTCAACTTAGATATGATGCAATTACTGTAAGGTAGTGCAGATTTTCTTGTGCAGTACACTGCATAGATTTTGCACAAGTGTGGACTCCTGTTGTATGCTGTATATATACTATTATATGCCAGGAAATGCTCATGGAAAAATCTATCTGAAAATGGTCAATGTGAAAGTAGATCTGTGTGCATAGTGCAACACAGCTGACCTACAATAAACAGTAAATTCACAAAGCTTATATTTGGTTTTGGAATCATGAAACTGTGATGTATGCTTACTCAAACACACCTGAAACACACCTGTCTGTGCTGTGATGAACCCTGTAGCTAACCAGTGTCTCCATGGTGTTTGTTCCAGATTTACATAGTGTACAACAAGAGGACGGGAAAGCCTCGGGGCTATGCATTCATTGAGTATGAGCATGAACGAGACATGCACTGTGAGTACCAACATGGGGCACAAACCAAACCCTTCTTATGTAGTTTTGAAGGTGCTGCCTGATTCTGTCCTTTAATTATGGATATTTTTGTAATGATACTGGGGTGGCAGCTTTCTCTAACAACTTGGCGAGTGACTACTGCCTAATGAGAACACTGATGCTTATGGCATCACCGCAGTCAGCTCTTCTTACAGAAGTGTGTTCTACAATCTGCATGTTGAAGTCTGGTGTGATGTGTGTATGTCTGTGTTTGATGCGTGTCATCAGTTGACTAATGGTCTGGTTTAGGAGGGGATCCGCTTCATTCATTTGGGGCATCATGGGAAAAGTGAGATGACTAAGAAGTAGAAGTGTGTTTCATCTGTGAACCTGAACATCTTTGCCTGTCAAAGGGCACATTGTCTTTTAACTGTTAGGCGTTGTAGCTCTGGAAGAGCAGCTCTCCTGGTTGGACTGTAATGGTAAGCACAAGGTCAGCCTGGTCACCAAGCATTCAATGGGGTTTTTACCAGACATGTATTGAAACCCATCTGTGGAACAATTAGGTACTGAGGTTGTTAACGTTTTTATCGGTGGTCTTCAACCCTGGTCATGGTGAGATTAGTTCAACTCCACCACAGTAGTGAGATATTTTAAGCTGGTGGTGATGCCACAGTGGATCCTGCCACAGTACTGTCTCTTTGGACAACTGAATGGTGCCATCTAGTACAAAAACACCATTCTGGTTTATAAGTGTAATCAGCTCTTCAAGACCAGAGTTGCTGAATCACAGTTTGTAGTCACAGCAGGGGGTGAACTGAGGGGCGATGTGGGGCTAAACAGTATATTAACTGTGTGTTGTTCTCATTGCCACTGCAGCCGCCAATCTGTGATGGCTATTGGCCAGAGCTGGCTGGCAGATGATGATGGTTATGATACATCTACACCCTACTACCACAGCTCAGTATATGGTTGGTATAATGGGTTTGTATGATGGGTAAGATTTCTTTCCACCCTCCATCTCCTACATAGGGAAGAGGAGCTACGTTCAATGGGTAAAGCGTGTTCTTGAAGGCCCTAAAAAGCTTTTAGTGAAATTACTGCAACTTGGATATTAGGCTTTGACCATTGAACGCACCCCTGACCACTAGTCTATGAAACGTTGCCCAATGATTCTGGCCTTTATGTTAAAGCCACCTCAGTTTATGGAGGGTTTGCAGAGACCTAACTGTGGGAGTCACGAGGGCAGTGAACAAAGCAGAAATCCAGATACTCTGTTAAGCATCAGACAGTCCCATCAGCTGGAGTTTGCTATTGACTGAATCTGTGGCAGGGAGGTAGGGATGCAGTTCCACTCTTCCTATTGTGCAGCAGTAAATTTCAGTAATGTGTGAAACAGTTTCCCAGGAAGACAGTTGTCTGAAGAATTAAAAAGTTACCAAAGTGCATACTTATTTTCAGTACAAGTAAAAATAATGACAGGTGCAGGGTTTAGTTTTTACAGTTGCCTTTGTTTGTCAGGAATTCAGGAGCCAATGTGGTTGGTTCATTAGTGTCCTGTAACTAATTTCGATAACCGGCCTTTACTCTGACAGCTGGAGAATCATTTCACCTTGTCACCGTCAGGCTCAAGTGATCTACTAAATATCAGTGCAGTTTTCAAGGTAATCTGGGCATTAACTGTTGAGCTTGTCGATCCACACTGTGACTCTGTTCACCAAACTTTAGAAGACGGCAGGATGTAATCGGTTTAATGCAGTCCACAGCCTCATTTAATGGAGAAAGCAATTAAAATTCAGTCTGAGCTGGCTTTAATAGAAAAGGCTGATGAGGGGAACTCTCTTGGAAATTCTGCTAAATGGGCTGTTCATACATTATTTGTTTACTACACAACTAGGTAGATACTCATTAATGCAGCTTTACAGATTAATTCATGACATCAGTAAGGTCACGATTTTTAGAGTATTAGTTCTCACAGTTTCAGCTTAAAGCATATCAGTAAATAAATTACTGAATCAATGTGATATTTCAGGCCACTTTAGATGACATGTCAGTGTTAGGAACATGACTGTGTTGAATTTTTAGTAAATATTTAGTACGTTGGGGTTGTGATATTTCAACTCCTTCAATGAAGGTAGCTCCGTTTTTTGTTTGTTTGTTTATTTTTCCTTTTGTTTGTTTTTTCAGTTAGTCTGTTGGGTAGGACTGGTGGGGGTTTGGTAAGGCCCTGTCAATGGAGGGGTTGTTGTCATCCTTAGTGACCACAGGAAGTGGAGGGGTTCTGGTAAGGCCCCCAGTAGAGGTGTTGTGACTCTGGTGTGGAGGTGCTTGGTAAGGCTTTAAGACGGGTTCAGACCATCCAGTGTATAGTCTGAGTGAGGGAGTCTGGTAAGGCCCTCTGTATGTATGTCTGATGGGTTTGGGTAAGGCCCTTCTCTGGGATCAGCACCGCAGCAGACCAGTGTAGCAGTCAGGATGGACTCCTGAAACTTGCCAAGTCCTTCCATCATACCAGATGGATCCAAGACTGTTGTGTGCTGTCAGGGGATGAGGTGTCGGACAAAGTCTGAATGTACATCTTTTGCTGAAAGTTCTTTCCTGTTGATTCCCATGATGTTGTCTCTCCTTAAGCTCGTGAAGGTTTCAGTGGACTAAAGACTATGACAGAATACAGTAGTGCTTCTGAAGAGCTTCTCCTGTTAACAGTGCAAAGACAAACACAACCTGCCTGACCACTGATTTATGTAGATATTTGAGGTCTGATTCAAATGTCAGGATTTCCTACGAACTGTAGCTTGTAGTTGGCCAAAAAGCAAACTGAGGTATTTGGAAAACATCCAACAGCTTTGCTTTTATTTGTAGGTAACCAAACGGTCAACTCTCCCAACTGGTTGGGCTTAAATCAGCCGATGTATTGTAAAAGAAAAATACAAATTGAGAAATAAAAGCTGATTTAAGATCTGCGGTTCAAGAACTTCAGTTTGTCTCAGTCAAAGCTGAGGCAGAACTTGTCACTCTGCCTCTTCAGTAGTAATAAATATATGTAAAGAGGTCTCAGCCTGAGGCAAATGGAAGTTAAATCCCTACAATTATCTTTTAAAGACAACCTGGACAACTTAAAATGGCTCCAATATACTTTGTAAGCTGGTAGTTAACGCAGACATCGTAAGAAATGGACTATTTAAGTGATGCAGTTAAAAATGTAAACGGTCACCGGGTGGAAGGAAGTCTACTCCCATTATCCTTCGGGTTTTACCCAGAGAGCAGCCATCTCGGCCTCGCGTGCTCCTGGTCAGTATAATAAAGCACTGTCTGTTTCCTTGGCCACAGTGATGCAGTCATACTCCATCTCACCTGTCCACCTTCTCCCCTTCCTCCTCTCTAGCCGCCTACAAGCATGCAGACGGGAAGAAGATCGACGGCAGAAGAGTGCTGGTGGACGTGGAGCGAGGACGCACTGTCAAAGGATGGCATCCTCGCAGGCTGGGTCAGCGCCTTTTCTCTTCTCATAGTTAAACGGAGTCTTTAATTTACTCTGATTAAAACAACTTAATGTACGTGCAGAGAAGAATCATGTTTACCTCTGAGACTCGTACTTTAATGCCCCTAAAAGAATTGAACGGTGTCAAACACGCTGTTCTCCAGTAAAGCTGCTGCCAGTTAAAGTCTCATTCAAAAGAAGTTACTGACTGCAGAATTAGGATTTCTTAAGACCATAACACCAAAACTATACTTGCAGGAGAAGCACTGCACTAGTTAAATACATAGCTAATACAGATAATATATTAGTATGAGTTGTTCTCTTGAAGAAATAAGGAAAACCTCAGTGGAAGGAGAAGCAGCAAAAGCCAAATGTGTTGTTTTTTCTTAAACTTACAGTAGCTGCATTTCACAATGTAGAGCACGTGTGTTGTTTTCTACTAGGTTTTATGTCTTTGCTGGTCTTTTTAAAATATTGGACACTGACTTGTGACATGCTGCATTCAGATACAAAGCTGGATTTACCACTTTATGCACATGAAAGTTGCTCATCGAAGTAGTTGTTTTTTGTCCCTCTATATAGTTGCAAGTGTTTTAAATGGTGAAGCCCACGTAGATGCTGCTCAACTGACTTAAATCACCTCAAGGTCTCAGGTCACCCAGCCTGACTGAAGTCCAGATTTCTGTTCTGTTTCTGCTAAATGAGCACCGCTGAGGTAGAAAAGCGCTGTTTAGGTGCTGTCCATTTACTGTCCCCGGTCAGTCTCAGCAGGCTTACATTTATTTAGACCTGCCTACAAACTGGCGTAATGTGTGTAGCATCGTACACAGTCTGTGGTTTAGTGTTGTTCCCTCCTGCATCAAAGGAGCCCATTCAGGTTAGCATCGTAACCGTAGTAACATGTCCACAACACAGCAGCTTCGTGTGCTGTTGTGTTGCAGCACGTTTCCTTCAGCGGCCACTGATTATATTAAACGTTGTATTTCCTGTGCAGGAGGAGGACTGGGAGGCACCAGGAGAGGCGGAGCTGATGTGAATATCAAACACTCTGGTCGCGATGATGCGTCGCGTTACGACGAGCGTCCGCTGGGCGGGTGAGTACCGTCACACACCTGCTGCTGGGTCCAGTGGAAGTACTGCTGGCTAACCGGCCTCACTGTGTTCTGCTGTTCACAGCGACCGGGACCGTGGAGAGCGGAGGGAGCGCAGCCGGGAGCGCGACCGGGACAAGGACCGGGAGCGCCGGAGGTCCAGATCCCGTGAACGCCGCCGCCGCACTCGGTCACGTGAGCGAGAGAGGGAGAGAGACAGACAGGTGGGAGCAGGAGAGGACGGTGGCGCCGGTGGTGGCGCCGGTGGCGGTGGCGGTGGCGGCGGTGGAGGGGGGGGTGGCGGCGGTGGCAGCAGCCGGCGGCGGGAAAGAGAGAGGGAGCGAGGAGGGGCGGCGGGAGGAGGAGACAGCAGGAGTAGGGAGAGGAGTCGAGACCGCAAGAGGAGGAGCAGGAGCCGAGATCGCAAGAGGGACAGGGAGAGAGGAAAGGGGCTGGACGGGGAGGAGGTGGGAGACGGAGCTCCAGAGGCTGCAGACAGGATCCTGGAGGAGCATGAAGGAGAGGTAGGTGAGGGCCTAGAGGAGCGCAGGGACAGAGACCGGGACAGGGACAGGAGGAGGAGCCACAGGGACAGAGACCGGCGCCGAGGAGACCGGGACAGAGACAGGGAGCATAAGAGGGAGCGTGGTGACAGAGACCGGGGCGACCGCAGGGAGGAGCGCCACGGGTCGGCACGAGACGACATGGGGCCTCAGGACGAGCTGGGCCAGGAGGAGGACGGAGGGGCCCCACAGAACCTGGAGGAGTACAGTCAGGACGGGATGATGATGGACCAGCAGTCCGTCCCGTCCGCCGACTGTTACGCCTCCAGCGAGAACGGCTACAAGATGGAGGCTCCGGGAGATGAGTATTGAGGCGTCCCCTCTGACGGACGACTCCACCTACAAATAAGTTGTTTCATCGTGTACTTGGCCTTACTCTGCCGAGGCGTAATGATGTCAGGCCTCCTGATCAGACATCTAGCTAGCTTTCCTGTAAGTCTGTTGAAATATTCCATTTGGTATCATTGCACGCACAGTTGATGCATTTAACAGATTTGATCTCACTTCAGTGGGAGTTTCCCTGCGTTGCCCAACTAATCCGTGCCACTAAATGTAATCAGATTACCTTAGTCATAGGTATGTTTTTTTTTTTTTTTTTAAACTTGGAATGAACTTCAAAAGTGAGCTTTATTTGGAGATAGGTAGATTGTGTTGTCTTTTATTTCCAGATTTGTAAGCGGTTAGATTGTAAGTCATTTGGACCCAGTTACAAATTTCTGTGTGCGATTGAAGGAAGTTAAGTATTGACAGTTTAGGGCTGTTCTGTTCACTCAATCTGGAGTCATTTTTTTAATTCTATCTGCTGTTTGTATGTTAGACTTGCAGGGTCCTTTTAATAAAGATGTGAATTGAAATCAGAGAAGCTCTGTTGTGGATTTTTTTTTTTTACACCATTCACTGCACATCTTCTCACACTTTTAAATTTTAAGTGACTTGTTTTCTTTGTCAGATGTAATAAAAGAGCATTGATCAGTGAATTATATAACAGCTGTCTAATGTTAAAGCTCTTTACTGGGATGTATTAAATGAAATGTGGTCAGTAGATGTGATGATTGTAAAAAGACTGGTTCAAATTAAACATCAGATAAATGTGGTAAATAAAAGAAATTCCTCCAGAGGATCAACTTCAACCTGATTGGAAATTCTCATAATAAATAAATTAATAAATGTGTACTCGGCGTGCGTCTGATTCACTGGACTGTGCACGTAAAGGAAGCTGAGCTGCGAGAAGCTGCTGCGTCAGGTGGAGCCTCCCGGTTCTCCATCCGGTTCTCCATCCCGCTCAGCCTCCATCCGGTCCTCCATCCCAGCAGCCTCCATCCTCACCGACCGCCGGAGAACATGGAGGCCGCCGCGCACTGAAGCGGGCTTTCGTGTCGGAGCGTGAAGATCGCAGCTCGGAGCAGCTCACCATGATGTCGTCCTACTACCACCCGGCCAAGGAGGCGGACATGGCGGCCATGACGGAGCCGCTGTGCCTGGAGAGAGGTAGGACCAGGCCGCTGCGCTTTCTAGGACACTGGTCGATAAACGACGGCTCGTTGTTCTAATGGACTCATTTAGAACATTAAGGAACGTGTGTGTTCGCGGCCACGCCTCCTCACGCGCACGGGCTCAGAGGGCACGTCATTAGCAGTGGAATGGACGGATGGATGGGTGAGTGATCAAAGGGTGGATGCATGAACGATGGATGGTGAATGATTTAATGGACGAGTGACTGGATGAATGAACAGATGGATGTATGGATGGACAGACGATTGAATGAATGGATGGATGGATGGATGATGGATAGATGATTGAATGGATGAGTGATTGACTAGATGGATGATTGAATAAATGATGGATGCATGAATGAATGGATGAATAACTGAATGGATGGGTGAATAGATGAATGAGTGATGGGGTGGATGAATGTATGATTGAATGGATGGATGGATGAATGGCTGGATAGATGAATGTGTGAATGGACGATTGAATGAATGGATGAATTCAGACTGTTCCGGCTGTTGAGGCTGAAGCTGCTGATGTTCTCTGATGTTCTCTGATTCTGGACTGATTCTGATCAAACACCAAGCAGTTCAAACATGTTATGATTTTTATTTCTGATCCAAAACCTTAAGATTTAATAGTGTTAATTAATTAACACTTAATGTTCTGTCCAACACCAGACTGAGTGTCTCAGGTGAGTGTTGGACAGAACTTTAAAGCTGTTCACAGGTAAATGTGTGGCTCCGCCTCTCAGCCCACATCAGGTCCTGCAGGGCCACCTGGGGAGACTCCGGACTAATCTGGTGCCCCTCACCTGGACCTTCCTGCTCCAACCACATCACATCAGCCCATATTAATTGTTATATTATGATCATAAATTATTCAGCTGTGTGTCGCCTCTTTTATGTCACTGGTGGGGAAAAAACTCCACGGTGGACACACCTGTGCATCCTCACTCAGAGCTCCTTCTCCATTTATGAACTCAGACGTCTTTTGTTGTGATGCACCAAGACTGATTTCTGGGTCACAGCCGGAGGACGGAGGAGGCTGAGATCAGGTGGTCCAAATGAAACTCAAAGCAGGAGTATAAATGAGAGAGGAGTGAGCAGAGAAAGCAAACAGCTGATCAGGGGGTTTTAAAGCTTTAGACACCGGTAACCTGTTGTTGGATCGCTCAGAGTGTGTCTGGGTCAGATGTGTGCAGGGTGATCGAGCTGCTGGACCGACTGCAGCGGACCGGTGAGCTGCCTCCTCCCAAGCTTCAGGCCCTGCAGAGAGTCCTGCAAAGTAAATTCTGCGCCGCCATCAGAGAGGTACGGGGGATGGGTTGTGCTGGTTTATAGGCAGCGTATCATAAGAGTGTGCGCGTTACGGCATCTTCATTTGGTCATTTTACCTGTAAAATCTAACCGAGAGCACATTCTAAACAAGCTCCGGGCTAAAGCTAGAGGATGTGTTCAGGTTCTGATCCGCTTTCACCAATCCTGCTGGATGACCTTTTGCTGTTTCTGTTCATTCGGTTTCATGTCAGTGGTGAAAAGGACCCCAGCAACACGTGACACTCATTTGAATACATTATTGATTGATGTTAGTGAACAATAACCAAAATGATTAAAAAAATAAACCACTAGTGAACTGTGTCCTAGCCTCACTTCTGATCTCACCTTGTTTCCTAGAGTGTAGACAAATACTTCACCTGTTTAAGATCAGTGAAAACATTAAAGTACTGATGACACAGTCCAGTTCATCGTGATTTAGTTAATTAAAAGTTTAAAGCTTCAGTCTGGGGTGTTTATGATGTTGTATGTCACCTGTGCATCAGTTCATCTCTGGTCTGACTTACCTGTGTTCCGTTGCAGGTATACGAGCAGCTGTACGACACTCTGGACATTGTCGGGGGACCAGAGGTGCGAGCTCAGGCCACAGCCAAGGTACCGTCAGGAGAGTCGCTGAACCTCAGTGTTACACAGGAGGAATGTTTTAATCGCACAGAGACCAGTTTAGGTTTCGGGCCTCTCCAGTGTGAGACTCAACCAGTCACGCCAGCATCCTGACTGGTCTGAAACAGCTGAGACGTGACAGAGCTTCACCAGCTGTTAAACACACACACACTGCACTACAACTCTTACAGTCATCGATGTATAAATCTAGACCACAGTTCCTGCTTTAAACACATTTAAAAGCATCAGAGTGTTCGTCCACTACAATGCAGCGTAGTGTAGTTTGAATGTGGGCTGCCGTGTGTCGCTTAAATGACAACAAAGTTCATCTAGCTAAATTATTGAGATGTTTAAAAGGAAATGTTCATATTTTTAAGTTTGAGTTTAAACAACAGTCACCTTTACCTAACTTTAGATAATAACAACATAAAAACACATTTCTCTAACTGCAGCAACAGCAACAGGTTTCCTACTGTTCCAGGTGAGGGGTCGGACAGGTGTGGGAGGGGGAGGAGGAGGAGGAGGAGGTACCCACATGTAGATGTTATAGTCCACTCCCGCCAGAACATCTCACCTGTTTGTTCCCGTGCTCTGCTGACCAGCTGCTTTCCCTCCCGACTAGGCCACAGTGGCAGCGTTTGCAGCCAGCGAGGGTCACGCTCACCCCCGGGTGGTGGAGCTGCCGAAGACCGAGGAGGGTCTGGGCTTTAACATAATGGGAGGCAAAGAGCAGAACTCCCCCATCTACATCTCCAGAGTTATCCCAGGAGGAGTGGCCGACCGCCAGGGAGGCCTGAAGAGAGGAGACCAGCTGCTGTCTGTCAACGGGGTGGTGAGAAGCTGCACATTCATCCAGTTTGTTTCCTGCCTGTCTCTGAACACCCGTAGACACCGAATGTGTGTGTGCAGAGCGTGGAGGGGGAGCACCACGAGAAGGCCGTGGAGCTGCTGAAGGCGGCCCAGAGCTCCGTGAAGCTGGTGGTCCGCTACACCCCGAAGGTCCTGGAGGAGATGGAGGCTCGGTTTGAGAAGATGAGGAGCGCTCGGAGGCGACAGCAGCACACCAGCTACTCGTGAGGCTTTTCATTACTGCTGCTTTCACCACTGTTACTAATACATGTACAACAGGAGGCGGGGCAAAACATCACGTCACAGTAATCACATTACTTCTAAGTACTTAAACACTACTTTATTGGCTCTGATGTAAAAATATAAACTAACAGTTTAGATTTCCTGTATTAAAATTCAGGCCCCACAGCAGGAATTTAATGCACCAAAAGTCAGTCCTTCGTGTGTCCACTTCTATTTCTGATGACAGACTTGTTCCTCCTCAGCACAGAGGAGACCAGAGTTCACTAAACTCTGTTCTCACATGTTCTCACACACTGTTTGTTTTGCTTTACCTTTCTCAAAATGGTTCTGTTGGATTCAGGTCAGGACACACGCTTGGCCACATCACAGTTCTTACTTTATGTAAACACGGTGTCCATAGAGGTTGACATTATCTAATATTCTTCACACTGAGCTTTACAGAAACTCTGATTTTCAGAATAAAACCTGTTCCCAGGTTGCTTTTCACTGCTACATTGTGCTACTTGTGTTTTAGCGTCTTTTTATGAGAGTGACCACTGCAGCTCTGATTAGTGCTACTATGGCTCCTTCCATACCTGCAGGCACTGTGGTTCATTGGTCTTAAGTTGCTCAGTGATTTTCCTGGATCTATCTCCATCTATGTGAAGTCTCACGCTCAGATTTTTCACTTCCTCTTTCAATTGTTGTCCATGTGGAGCCATGATGCAGACATGCAGATAGACACAGTGCGTAGGTCCAAAACTGAGAAAGTTCTACTGTTCACAGTTCATTTTAGAACCATGTTCATACAGTTAGACTGACTGGAAATCACAGGTGGACTCAGTTTAGGTCCACCGATCACAGCTGGATGCCCTTTCTTTCAGTTTCTACTTTTGCATCTTTGATTTAGTCTTCATGTGGTGGTTGTTTTTGATTTTTCATGAGTGGAATCAGGGCTGCAAGGTGGCTCGGTGGTTAGCACCGTTGCCTCACAGCAAGAAGGTCGCCAGTTGGCTTCCCGATGAGGACACCTGGGATCTTTCTGCGTGGAGTCTCCATGTTCTCCCCGTGCAGCGTGGGTTCTCTCCGGGTTCTCTGGCTTCCTCCCACAGTCCAGAAACATGTTGAGGTTAATTGGTGATTGTAAATTGTCCGTAGGTGTGAATGTGAGTGTGCTTGGTTGTCTGTCTCTAAGTGTAGCCCTGTGATAGACTGGTTACCTGTCCAGGTGAACCTGCCTTCACCCTGAGTCAGCTGGGATAGACTCCAGCCCCCCATGACCCTGGTGAGGATTAGGTGGTGTATAGAGGATGGATGGATGGATGGATGAGCGGAATTACCTTCATGTCAAACTTGGAAATAATGCAGGTGCTGTGAAGTGATGTAATTTTAAACTATTTGGCATCTAAGTGATACTGCAGAGAGCTTCAACCTTCCACTTCCTGAACGTTCATTAACACAGTAAGACCGCTGTGCAGCTTTAACTGTGATCCCGAGCAGACAGTGCATCAATGAATGGGTGAATGGACCTTCTCATTCATCTGTGGGAAAGTTTTCACAAAATGTTCCAACATCTGATGCAGCCACGGCTGACGACAAACAGAGCAGGAGTGTGTTGTCGTGTTTATCAGTGTGACTGTGTGTGTTGCTGCAGGTCTCTGGAGTCCAGGGGATAATAATGTGATACCTCCATCCACCTCATCGTCCAGCCCTCCTGACTCTTCTGTTCCAGTGGGAGGCAAGAACGTAGATGGAAGCAAAAAACCAAAGTAGCCTACCAACAGCTGTTACTGAGCTTCTTCGTGGAGCCGACGCTGCAGTTTAGGGTTTTCTCTCCTCCCTCGTTTCCTATTTCGTAGAAAAATGGTGAGAAAGCGTGCTGTCAGATCATGGCTGTAACCTTCTCCCCACAGTGAAGTCATCCTGTTGCATAAACGATTCTTCTTAGTGTGTGGCTTAACTAGAACCTATATTCTCCACGTCTGCATCTCATATAGTGACCTGCAGAGTCCACAGTCTGCAGTCGACCTCGTTCCTCCATCAGATATCCCAGCTACAGGGCTAACAGTTAGCATCGTGGAAACCTGCCCTTCTATTACCGGCTGTGTCACCTTAGGTCAGGTTCTAAAATATTTTCTATTTATTTACGTGTGTATTCATTTGTTTGCATAATTGTCCATAAATAAAGTCTGTGTAAAATCAATATTGTCTGATATTCTGCTGCAATAAAGGGACGTTTCATTTCCAGTGATGTCCTTGTGATGTAATCTGGACTCCATCGTTCACTCTTCTGTCCCTGCCCGCCTCAACGGGTCGCACTGAAGGTGGAGAGGGTTCGTCGTGCTGGAGTTTTATAACTCAGTGTTAGCATGGAGATGTGTTCAGGCCAGAAGGCCAATTAAACAGGAAGCTTGATTGAACAATTACAGTTACAACAATTTACATTTTGATGGTAAAACATTGAAATTCCCCATTAAACCACAGCAACAGCATCCAATTAAAAGTCACAATTCTGAAAACTTTGCATCACAGAGATGTTAAAAGTCTCTCTGGTGAGTTGACTGGAGGGAGTTTGTTAAAGTATGAGGGCGGTAAGACAAATTAAAACCAAATTGTTTGGCTCTGAGAGGCTTTTTTGTGACTTTGTGATGTTGCACGTAGCAACCAAATCTGATTAAACGTACTTGTTGAAAGTTTAGTCGCGACGGAGCAATTTTAACACACATACGACATTTACTTGTGACATAAATGTTTGCAGTTTATGGTGTTACCGGGTATAATAGGTGGTACTGTTGGTTGGTGTGTCTCACGTCCTGGTTCACTGTGATTAGTTATATTTTAATTATAACTATTGATAGTTATTATAGGATTTATGGGTGCCAAACTGCCTTACATGTATTGAATTGTCCCTTTGCAGCTGTTTGAACATCTGTACTGGTGACACTGAGGTAAAATGAGGCAGACACGTCAACAGCTTCAGTTTACTTTTCAGTTTCTCAGTTTTACTTTGAGTACTTTTCAGGTGAACCTTCACCCGCTGCGGCTAAAATCTGTCAGTGGATGAATTCTTTTCAGATTTAATGGGAACGTTACACTTCTATAATGAAATGGTGACAACGTGGCGGTTGGCAGCCAATAGGAGCGCAGTGTGGGGAGTTTTACTACAGCTTCTCTCTTCCTATTGGTCAGACTCTGCTGCGGGGCGCCTCTGATTGGACAGTTGTGTAGCAAGTCCCGCCTCTGAGCCTCCCATTATTTAAAGCAGCGGAGTGCCAACGCGGACTGAAGGAGGAGGACAGATCTGGTAAGGAGCTGCTCACTTCATCTATTTAAGAAGTTTAACAGAGTTCAGAGGCGGAAACTCCCAAAACTCTGTTAAATGGGCGTTTTAAAAGTGTTTTTAATGATGTTTAATGAAGGGTTAGGGAAGCTGCTGTGGAGCTGATCATCTGGTGTGTGTTTTGGTGCTGATCAGGGGTCAGATATCTGGGAACATGTTGGTGGTTGTAGATCACTTTTCACACTAATCCTGGACTTGATCTGCTTTCAGAGGAATTAATGTCTTAGTCTGGGTCATATGTGGCCTTTGGTTCTGGTCTCTGAACAGTTTAACCTGATAAGTTATTTCAGAGTTGATTGAATATAAATTATGAGACACTGAGACTCTGCAGAGTTCTTCAGCTGTTGTTCCACGTTAATATCACAGAACCAGAGGTTCTCCGACGCTGAGCGGTACAGTAATTTGCTGAAGAACCTTTCAAACAGTCCAGGATAGATTTTTAAGGGCTTTGCTGTTTGATTTTTGCTCCCCATCCTGTGGAGGGTTGTGGGGGGTACACCTGGACAGGTGACCGGTCCATCACAGAGACACTGACCACCGTGCATGCTCACCCTCACACCTACAGCCACTTCAGGCTACTGTGCTCGTCTCCGACAAGGAGAACCAGCAGCAGCATGAAGCAGATCTGAAGGAGCTTCAGTCACAGTAGACCGTTGCTCTGCTTCTGCTTTAGTTTACAAAAAACCTCCAAAAAACAGGAAATGTGGATCTGTGGTTATCCATCAGACAGTCGGCTTCATCCTCAGATGCCCTGAAGACTGAAGAAGTTATTCTTTGTGCTATAAGCTCCAGCTGGACTTGAAGCCTGTTGATTGAAGTTGTGGAAAGTCTCCTGATTGCTGTCGACTTATCTAAATGTTTACAAGTAAATGTTCACGCCGTTGTTGCTCTCAATCAAATCTTCTGAGCACTTTTACAGTTTAACAGTTTCTACTGAAGAGCTGCAGCGGCTGGCTTTAAAGGTTGAGGGTGTTGAAGGAGTCTCCACTCCAGATTCATGTCAGCATTAGAGCTGCTGAGACAACATTCAGTTCAACACTCTGACCTCAAGGAGGCGCTGTAGGCTTCAGTCACTCAGCTGTGAATCCACTTAGAGTAATTACATTATTCACGGTAATTACTCTGAGCGAGCCTTTCTGTATTAGTATCTGATCATTGTCTTTATTAATTATTTCTACTGAAATATTGCATCATGAATCCAAAATGGTTGATGATCTGCTTAAACTTGTTTTAGTTTTTATTCTTTTTACTTTGCCAGTGAGACAATATGCAGGAGTCGTGAAATGTTGCTGCTGGAAAGGTTCATCCATCTTCACACAACCACAAAAATATGATCTTAATAACTGTAGTGAAGGAAATACTGTAATCAAAGTTTAGTCCAGATGGCTTTTAGCATTTTTTTAGTGTGTAAATGAAAAGTGTCATGTATTACTGGTTATATCCGGCTCAGAAGGGCCCAGTTTGGTGAATATAATTAATTCAAATGTGGTGTAAATATTAACTGATGCCGTGTAAAAACAAAACTCTAAGTTACTGTACAACATGTCAGTAATAAACTATGGAGGCTTCATCTATTAGCTAAAATGTGGTTTTCAATAAAAATGATTTGCTATTAAAAAATGTCACCCAGTTAATGAATCATCGATGCATAAAAGAGATTAAATGGTTTTCACTGGTAAACTGTGTGTTCTTCCTCCACAGCTTGTTTCTTCTCTGCAGCCCTCGAAGGTCCGTCATGATGCTGCTGACTTCTCTGGTTCCGTTCTGCCTCCTGGCCGCTGCCGCCGTCGCCGTTCCCGCTCAGGAGAAGCGAATCCATCACCAGGCGGATCTGAGCGACCACGCCCACGACGATGCTCACGGCTACAAGTACGACCACGAGGCCTTTCTGGGAAAGGAGGAGGCCAAGACGTTCGACCAGCTGAGCCCTGAGGAGAGCAAAGCCAGACTAGCGTAAGTGTTCAACCTGCAGCCTCAGTAGAGTTTTCTGCACATCAACAACATGCAGCTGCTACTTACAAACATCAGAACCTTTAGAGGGTAACTCATGTTTGTCTTGTCGTCTGAGCTGATTTGAAGGACTGTGAAGGATCGAACAGCTGCTGCAATAAAACATAAAACCTACAACAAAACCAAGTGTGATACTTCAAGAATCATGTGTTCAACAGAATCTAAATAACTGTGATGAATGCACGACCCACAAACAACTGCACATGAATTCTATTTATGGAAAGTTTTGCAATATTCTGCTCGATGCAGATTGTATTACTGTAGTTTGTGAAGAAAACCTGTTTAACGTGATGTCTGTTTACATGGACAGCTGAAGACTGAGAGGAGAAAACCAGCCTTTCTGACCTCATAGTTCTGATCCTGGTCTGATCTCTTTCTGCAGGAAGATCGTGGATCGCATCGACACGGACAAGGACGGCTACATCAGCCACGCTGAGCTGCACTACTGGATCAAGCACCGGCAGAGGAGGTACATCGAGGAGAACGTGAACAAACACTGGCACGACTACGACAAGAACCAGGATGGCAAAATCGGCTGGGAGGAGTATAAAAACACCACCTACGGCTACTACCTGGGTAATTCTGTGTGTTAAAGAACAACTTCTCAGCTGTTAGTTTACATCTTCCTCACGTGTTCTTGTTTATTTTCCTCCTTGAAAGTGATTTTTAATGTTTAAAATTAAAGCAGCTAATAGGTTTACATCCAGCGTCTCCTATCGGGCTGCGTTTTCAAGCTTCACTGAGAACTGAACCAGTTAAACTAATGTTCTGACGCCGGCCCGTCTGTTCTGATCAGACACCACAAAGGTCCTTTTTTGTATTTTTTTAGAAACAGCTGTGTGTCTATTTCACCTCTAGACTTGACCGCTCAGACATATTGCAGGTAAAAGCAGAAGAAAGCTCAGACTGCTGAAAGCTGAAGCTTCTCTCCAGGTGAGGAGTTTGACGACATCGAGGACAAGGCCACCTACAAGGCCATGCTGACCCGGGACGAGAGGCGCTTCAAGGGGGCCGACCGGGATGCTGATGGCATCGCCACGCGTGAGGAGTTCACCGCCTTCCTTCACCCCGAGGAGTACGATCACATGAGAGATGTGATAGTGCAGGTAGAGGCTGGGCTCTAGCGGGAACACTAGTAATGCAGCTCTGTGAACACTGAATGGACTAAAAACAATGATTCACAGAATGACTTTTCCCATCAACAGCAATGACACAGTTCATACGTTTACATCATATACAGTTCTATTATCATCTACAGCTGATACGGTGAAATGCTGCACGTTTGAACTGAATGTTTTTCTCATTTAGGAAACTATGGAAGACATCGACAAGAACCGAGACGGAAAGGTCGACCTGAGTGAATACATCGGTAGGATCCTCACAGTTTCTCTCCCTCGGCTGGCTCTACGCTGGAGGTGATCTGTACCTGAATGTGTGTTTGGCTGCTGCTCCACAGGTGACATGTACACACCTGAAGGGGACGGAGAACCTGAGCCCGACTGGGTCGTTACCGAGAGGAAACATTTCTACGAGTTCAGAGACACCAACAAGGTAAAAGCTGCTCAGGTTATTTCGAATGTGAGAGTTTAATCCTTCCTCAGCGACACAAGGTTGCTCATTGTGTTTTAAAACACGCGCGACACAACACCTGAGAGGTTCCAGGTGTGCAGAGCTCATACAGATGTGAAGTTACCAGCTGGTTCCTGTAGTCAACATGTTAAATGTAAAATCCTGATGAGTGTTTACAGCAGAGGAACAAACGCTGATCTGCTGCTCAGACTCCTTTATTGCCTTTGCATTGGGCAGGACGGCTACATGGACGCTGCTGAAGTGGCTAACTGGATCCTGCCAGGAGAAGTTGATCACGCCGACAACGAAGCCAAACACTTGATCCACGAGACCGACACCAACAAGGTACTCATGTCACTCAGACACAGCACAGGACAGAAACGAGCAGAACATCCCAACAGGCAGCTTTGTGTTTAGAGCTGCTGGTTTTCTAACGCTGTCAAAATAGAACGTGTTTGATTGATGAGCCATGCTACAGGAAAAATCCAAAGTGTTAGAAAGAAAACAAAAAAGAGTGCTAGATATTGTAAAGTGTCTATAAATGCACAACACGAACTGAAACTGTAGCAGCAAAAGTTGGAGATCAAACCTCCAACTACCAACCGATGAGCCGCCTCTGTTTGGAAATGAGTTTGTTTTTTGTTTTTTTTAAATAGATGAAACTTTATCTTGGTGGTAATTTAACAGAAGACAAACACGCTGTTGTGACAGTAAGAAAAATAGAGAATTACTCAGTTTGGTCGGGAGCTAGATGTGCTGCGACCAATGAACAGCCAACTGGTGACTAATTGCACTTTAACCAGAAACACAACATTAATATTAATTATCCTAAAAGACACAAACCAAAGGATGTTTTAAGCAAAATGCATGAAAACACAAACCCTAGAAGATGAAATATGAACTAATTAATGGAGACTGAAGTGAAACCTGCCAAACACTCGGCTGACATCACTTCTCTGTGCTGTTGGCTGTTTCTGTGGAAATGATTTGATTAATTGTGGGTTAATTAATAACTATCTTCTCTCTGTGTCTCTGTGTTTTTCATCACTCCTTCCTCCTCCTCCTCCTCCTCCTCCTCCTCCTCCTTCTTCTTCTTCTCCATCATAAATCAATAAACCACTATCGGATGGAATCTGGTGATCAATCAACAGGATGAGAAAATAACCAAGAAGGAGATTCTGGCAAACTGGAACATGTTTGTGGGCAGCCAAGCCACCAATTATGGCGAAGATTTAACGAAGAGACACGATGAGCTTTGATGATGTTCCACAAGAAGCTTAGTCGGGTTTCTGTATTGACAAGGGAGAATGGGGCTACAGCGGCCCTGGGGTTTGGGTGGGAGGTTCTGGCTCAGTCGCCCCCGTGTACACACATACTTGTGAATGCTGTCACATACTGTGTATGTGAGTACAGGTTACTGACAAACGTGTTTCATTTACATACTCTGATCTTCACTGAAAACATATTTTCTGTGCTACGGCGAACAATGCAAATCTTAAAACGCTCTGTGGATAATATTCAACATGCACTGACACCCAGCGGGATCGATGTTCGTCTGTCAGGTCCTGAAGGTGTGTGATCACGTCAACGTTAAAGGAAACCGTGTGTGTTGGTGATGTGGGAGCTCTGTTACAAACGTTTTGGGCTTTGAATATTAAAGTCTTGGGTTTTTTTTCTACGATTCGTGGTTGAAACTTTATTATGATGGTTAAATAGCTCCAGTTATGGACGACGAGTTGCTAGTTTTTAGGTATTACGTTTAGTTTCAAACTCAAAAGTCATCAGTTTTTGTTTTACACACATGAAAACTTTGGTTGTTGTAGCCGCTTTGAGCATCATCTTGGTTATTGTTAATGTCATTTTATATACATTTGCATTCATAAGAGATCAGGAAATGTCCGTAATATTTTGATACTGATTTTCTCAAACAAGAAAAAGTGGTGTTATTTTAAATGAAAGATTTTATATAGCACCTGGGAGAAGTTAAAAAATCCAAAACAATTTGTGAGTATAACAGCTGACGAAACCAGGACCACCTTTCTAGAATGAAAGTTGAATTTATTATAATAAATAGTTAAATAGATCATATTTATAAAACCGTCTCTGTTTATTAGATTATTCATAGCAACTGTGGACTTTGATATATAAAGGAAAATACACAAATAGAGCATCCGTACTGATGCTTTAGAAAAAAAGTGCTGTTTGTGTCCCACAGATATTTGATTTCATGCAAAGTTAAAAATAAACGGGGATCAATGAAGTGGATCTTATAAACCTGAGACTGCTGAGAGATTAAAAAGGGAGAAAATATCAGTTTTCTCAGCACCGACATCAGAAGCTGCAGTTTGTCCTCTCAAATGAAACCACACACTATTTACTACACAACCAACAACAACTGCTTCTGACTTAGCACAAGGGGTTCTGCACATGTGATGTCATCTCCTGCCAGGTGAGAGCGGAGCAGGTGAGTCCTCAGTGAGTGATCGTATAAACCTCTCAGTTAGGCCTCATGTGGTGTGATTTCAGGTCAGAGATGCTTTCTGTGATTCCATGGAAATGTCTTGTTTTTCTCTGATGACTGTTTGCGCCGTAAAAACCGTCACACCTGGAAACAGCAAATTCCAGCCACTAGAATTAGAATTATTTAGCATCTTTGGTCCATTGGTTTTTACTCTATTTATGTTTCTTAAAATCCAATTTGGCACCCCGAAGCTTAGATCATCTTCAGATGTTTAAGAATGATTTAATATGACTCAGATGCATTTAAAACTCACCTTCGCTGAAGCTCGTAAACTAGAAGTTTATATCCACTATTTACATCCATGACATATAACCTTTTTTTTTTTCTCACTGTCTGACATTAAATCAGACTAAACTTTCCTGTTTCAGGTCAGTCAGGATCACCAACATTATTTCTATTTGCTGAACAGCAGAATAATGAGAGAGAGTTTTTATGACTTTCTTCAAAATCAGAAGTTTACATCCTCTAAGATCCTTCAAACTATTTGGGAAAGCCCAGATGATGATGTCATGGCTTTGGAAGCTTCTGATTGGTTAACTGACAACATGTGAGTTAACTGGAGGCACACCTGTGGATGTATTTTAAGGCACACCTCAAACACGTTGCTTCCTTTTGTGACAACATGGAAAATCTAAAGAAATCAGCCAAGATATCAGGAAGAGAACTGTGGACCTCCACCAGTCTGGTTCATCCTTGGGTACAGTTTCCAGATGCCTGAAGGTTCCACGTTCA
>NW_007578391.1:93393-101411 GCF_000690725.1 Stegastes partitus | reverse complement strand
AAACAGGAAAAGTTTAGTCTGATTAAATGTCAGATGATGAGAAAAAGGTTTTGTGTCTTTTTGTACAGTGTCTGTAAACTTCTGATTTCAACTGCACATTGTCAGACTGATGAGAAGTGTTCAGAATGAATCCATTTATTGTCACTGGATAAATCGGTGGCGTTAATAAAGTCGCACCTCCGACGTCTTTTCACAAACACAGGGACACTGTAAAACCACAGAGCTTCCTGCTGCCTTCTGTTCAACGTGAGGTAAAGAAAGTGTGACTGATCAGACCAGGACACCTTCCATTGGTCCGTAGTCCGGTTCTGACGCCCATGTTCCTTTCTATCATGGCAGCATGAAGGTTTCAGTGCTTCAGTAGCTCTTTAACACCTCATAAGACCTGCAGTGTGGAGATGCTCTGACTCTCGTCAGTCTTCATCAGAGTCTCAGATCCTTCAGCTGTTGATTCTTCCTTCATCAACAGTTCTACCTCAACAACCCAACATCTGTTCCCTTGCTGCCTGACTCTGTACGTCCACCCTGCAGGGGCCGATTTAACCAGATCATCAGTGTTTTCACTTCACTGACAGCTTTAACATTGAGGCTGATTGGTTTCTATTATACAGCTGATAGTCTGAGCTCATGTGATTCTGTGGAGCCCAGTTAAGCTCCAACTATAAAAACCACCAACAGGAGAGTATGGTCCTTGTTAGGAACTTCTCAGTAAACTCATCCTTTGGTTGTTCATCTGCACTGAAATTGTCAGACTAGTTTAACTTCTTAGCTCTGGCTCCACTCCAGTGAGGTATCTGAAGTCCTGAATGTGCTCCGTTCATCAGGACGGACGTCTGACTCTCTCCGAGCTGCTCGACAAGATCGACTACGTAAAGATCAGCACCATCACCGACTACGGAGGGATGAAGGTGGAGGAGCACGACGAACTGTGATCTGAGATTAGAAATGAATTATGGAGATCCTTCATGAAACGGTCAGCACGAGAAGCTTAGTTTGAAACCCTGCTGAGATACAAATTCAGAGCTCCACCTGCAGTAAAAGACAGTTTCTGAATCTACACACAGCCTAAAGAGATGTTTTCTGTGTGTTTATGAAGTGATCGCTACCAGCTGATATTGTGTCTGTTTGAACTCCTGTTGAAATAAAGAGATACCTCGGTGCTGGATGTGCAGTCCTGAGCTGTGGCTTTCATTTAATAACATGACTGGATCAGATTTCCAGCCACAGCATGAACATGAACACAGTTTTTCTGCAGAATGTGCAGCAGGTTTCTACAGACTTCACTAATAAAGGAGGAATTCTGTCTGATAGAGAGTCAGTGAAGGTACAGTCACCACTTCAAAAGATAAGATTTAATTCAGAATGGAAGTGGATGTCACATGAAAACAAAAGTTCTACAACAAAACATAGTTCAAACATCATCAAATTAGATCAAAGCTGTTGACGTGATGAAAGAAGTTAATCCTCCTTTCACACCTCGCAGACGCCCGGTGAAGGTTTACTACGAAGAACTGCAGTCTTCAGATCCTTCGTCTCACACCTGCATCACTGGACGAGCCTCTTTGGCTCTGAGGTCGACCCCAGAGGCCGCGAACCCGGTTCCACCCTGTCGGGACACGAGTCTGTCAGAACCACTTCAGAACCACCAGTTAGGAGTGAAACAGTAAATCCTGGTTCTGAATCAGACCACAGAACGTCAACAGTAAAAAACAGAAACAGTCGGCTTGCTCCTCAGGCAGTGAGTCAATTATCAGTTCTTCCTGGTTATCGGATCAGACATTGAGCAGTTTTAAATGATCGGTATCGTTCTTTAAGAGCGACTTCTGATACTTTGGTTATTTTGGCTCTGATGCCTCCATCTGCAGAGACCTGAGCAGAAATGTCTGATTGGTTTAGTTGAAATCATGTTGACGCCAAGATTCTAATTTTTACTGCAAATGTATGCTGGTTCTGAATATAAGTTGGTTTCCAACTTGATCACTAATAATCAGAATCTCTAATCTCTAGTCTGCTATCAGGTCTACACCAGTCAGTCTGGATCGTTTAATCCAGTGCACAAGAATCACATCCTGGACTTAATGGAAGTCCAAACCAGACGGGATTCTGTGGTTTTTACGCTGATTTGCTAGGTTCTGATCGGTACTGACCCTCTGCAGCCGAATGATGTCTCTGTCGGACAGCTTGTCTCCGGTCACCGGGTCCGTCATGTCCTTCCTGATCAGCTTCTCCACGCACTCCTCGGTCACCACCGTCCCCCTGAACAACACAGTCATTTACCATCCAGCAGAGAACATTTAAGATCTGGACGTGACGCCGAGGCTGGAACTCACGAAGGTCTGAGGACGGCACAAGGAACGCTGTTTCCCAGAACGTCTCTGGTTACGGCACAGATGTATCTGTCCTGAGGAGGAGACGGGATTAATCCACGCTGTGATTGGAAACCTGCCCAAACGTGTCCTGACTGCATCAGCAGACTGATTTACGTTGTTGGTAGTTATTATATAACTGTAACCAACAATAAATGAGTCTGTGTGTTAAACCTGTGGTGTATCTTATATCTGCACCATCACACACAACTGAAACGATAAAGATCCAAGAACTGATGAACTACTGTTGATGTGACTCTCTGTACTCTAGAGATCATCAGAAAAACTGAAAATCATTTGAAGCATCCAGATTAAATGCTGCACATTTAGCACTGAAACACATTTTATTGTTGATTAATTCACATTTCTTTGCAGAAATCTGTTTGCAGTTTGACACAAGAGTGTTTTTTTTTGGAAATTTAGTCAAAAAAGTAAATTGACCACAGATAGATATGGAGAACCTTTCTACAGCCAGTGTGCTGACATCTGTGCCAGTTCAGGTTTCAGCCGTTGACCTTGGATGATGGTGAGCAAACTGACCTGGCGGTTGAGCAGAGCCACTCGGTCCAGGCTCGGGTCCAGCGGCGTGAAGCGCACCGAGATCAACTCGTTCATCTTAATGGGACGTCCAGACATCGGACACAACACGGCTTTGCTCTGAACGGTATCAGAAATAGAGAGAAAAGAGGGTTTTATTACAAAAACCGTCACCAGAATCCAGCAGTGTAAAAACTGTACCTGGACCTCAGGTCAACCTGCCTTCATTTGACTGAACTGGACAAACAGAGAACATGATGACATTCAGAACAAACAGCTAAACCTGGCGACGGCTCCGACTACACACTGAGCAACAACCTCATGAGAGACTGAGGCGGAGAGGTGAGTTACGCCTGCACCAAAACTGTGTCTGCTCTGCTTTAAACTAAATAAAACATGAAGCCTGATGTTAGGTTTCGTTTCTAGCAAAGTGGAATGAAGGCAGAAGTCTGCAGGTAAAATGCAGCCGTTAATAATGTAGTCATTCAGTGATTAACTTTTTGTTTGTTAGAAACTCAAAGTCATATATGAGAAATCTGAAACAGCAAAACAAACAAACTTATAAACTTCGTGGGTTCAGTCTGGAGGTTCTCAGAGGTTCTAAACATCTTCCTCTGGATTTAATATGTTCGTTCTTTTATGGAAATTAAAAATGTCCAACATCCAAACTGACTAAACACAAAAAAAGCAGAAAAAAAGTTAATCTGATCCCATCTTGACCTTTAGATGAAACCGACACACTGACCAGGAGGTCTAACGGGTAAGTAATAAGTCTTTTCCATTTATTCAGTTCCACAACAGGAGAAGCACTCACTGGTTTTTTGAGGAGTGTGGGTTTGGCCTCTGGCGTCAGAGTGGGGATCCAGAAACTGGGCAGGCTCTGGCTGGACGTGGAAGCTGAGGCAGCAGTGGATGGTTCTCCTGAGCTCCTCTGGGTTCTGGTCTTCTCGCCCTCTTTGACAGGCCCTGAAGGTCAGAACAGCCACATTTACAAAAACAAAACATGAGTTGCTCCTCATGAGGAAAGTAAAGCGAGACATGTTAAAACTGCTGAACTGAAGGCACCTCAACAGTGGCGACAACAAACTAACTCCTCCTGGCAGAAATATGACTTTAAACAAGTTTAACTCCCAGAAACAGCTGGTTGGAAATACTCTCTGAAGTACAAGTGATTTGATCAGAGTCTAATTACAGCAGGAGGAGTCACTGAATCACATTTTACATATAGAGAGTTTTTTCTGTCGTGACAAGAGGCACCAAATGAAGTTCAGCTCTACTAAAACACATTAATGGTGATCAGGATTGATATGAAACGGACCAGAAGTGAACGGGTTGATGGGTTTGGACACGATGCTGTTCTCTCTGGTTTTAAACCTCTCCACTCGCTCCCTCTCCTCTGACTTGGACTCCAGCTGGCTGCTGCTCTTCTGAGCCTGTTTCTGCTTCTCATAAGCCTGAACATCAGAGGAGGAACACACAGGGAACAAACTGAAATGAGCAGATCATTTGCTTTACTACATTATGCATTAAAGAGAATTTATTTGCATAAAATTACAACGTTTACCTTCATCTTTTTGGCAATTTCTGTCTTCTGGTGAAGAATATATTCAAGAATGGCCTGTTTTTCATACAAGAATCCATCTGGGCTGAAGACAAACACAACGATGTTCATATATTAATTGTTACACACTGTGTTTGAATGTGTGTTTTGTGTTATTGATTGAATGAATTGCCTTTAATAATTTAGTTTAATCTCAGGACATTCAGTATGAATGTAAAAAGCTGAACAGTATTTTCCAGTGGCACCAGTTTGAGCCTCTTACTGTGTAAAGCAGATAAAATAAATGCTGTCGTGTGACTGCTGAAGGCTTCTGCATTAGATTTACTCTGAAGTGTAAGTTTTACACCGAGCAGAAAGTTTCACACGTAGTAGTTTTGTGATTGGCCACATGGTGGCGCTGCCACAGCCATTTTTTGACATTTGCTTCACTATTCTGTTGCCTTTTACAATTTGAGAGATATTTACCTATTTTCCAGAACATGACTTTAGTCTTTGAGCTTCGTTTCTATTAAAATACAGACAGAAGAAAATATACTAAAGAGTGAAGATAACAGTAATGGGATTACTTTTAAAATGGGAGCCACAAATGTTTGCTGACCACCTGAGGAAGGTTAAAGAAAGACAACATGACAGTAAACTTGCAAACATTGTTGTCTGGTGACTGGTTCTATGTGATTGTGTCAAAGTGGAGAGTGTCAGACAACCAAAGTCAATCAAAAGCAATGAAGTGGGTCAACAGCGCTCTGAGTAGAAATACATTCATGTTTAGATTTGTGTCTGGAACACTGGGTCTGACTGAGCAGCTGCTTCCCACTACAGTGAACAAGTGATCATTTATTTAAAAAGCTGATGTTTTACATTTAAAGGACAATGTTAAAGGTGTTTCACTGTTCAATTCAGTTCTATGTACACAGCACCGGTTCAGAACATTTGTCATCTGAAGACGCTTCACACAGAAGATGACACAAATCCCAATAAATCAACGTTCTTTTTGGATTCCCTGTGAGCAACTTAACCAGGCTGCAGCACTTTGGATAAATATAAAAATGTGTCAGACTTTGCTTAAACTGTGAGATGTTTCCAACTCATCTGGACTCATCTAGTTTAGTTGAAGGTTGGAAGTTGTGCAGCTGTTTTCTGTGGTCAATTCTTCATCAAGCTAAACAATCAGGGAGGCATTAAATATATCAAACCGAGGTGTTTGATTCATTAACCAATGACACTAATGAATCGTCAGCGTGTTGCAGACAAACGTACGTCACCACAGGATCCTGGCAGGGCTGCAGCGACAGGCAGCAGCAGTCAAAGTCTTTGATGGCATCTTTGCCCAGTCGGATGCTCTGTGTCCCATAACCAGACGCCGCTGAGCAGGAGGAGGACACACGGACAGATTAGACAGAAGATAATGTCCACATCTATATCTATCTGTCTGGCTATACATCAGCGGTTCTGTCTGGAATTAAACAGATAAGAGGAAAACAGATTCCTGTTCTCATTGACAACTCATTCTCTCTGCCTCAAAATGTTTTGGTTTTTTTTGGTGTCACAATGATTCCAAAGAAACATTCAGACCATCATCAGGAAGATTTAACACCCTGACACACAGGAGGAGTTTTACACAACACTAAGAAACAGAACAGAAGCTCAGAAACAGTTTGGTTCTGGAGATTTTCTGTTCATTCTGACAAGTCCAGTATTAACACAGTAATGACTTCTGAACTCAATCATTGATTCTATGGCTAAGAAAGCTTTAGTATTTCAGTGTAAAGTTCTTACCCCGTAAAAATTGACTTCTTTATAGCTTTATATTTATATTCATGTCAGTTATGCAACATTTAAGCATCAATCTGGTATGAAAAAGACACAAGACTAAGAGTTTCTTTGAATGCTAGTATATCCAAAGATCTACCTGGTGCACAGAGTCTAAATGACTAAAACATAGGTAAGAAATAAAAACATCCATCAACATACAGCATCCCAGTTTAACTTGATGTGTGTGACTGTGTTCCTCCAGCATTCCTGGTCTCTCCACTTCGTCAGAGGAGCAGACATCCCTTTATTACCCCTTTCAGACAAGACGATCCTTGAATCTGATGATAATTTATTCATGTCTGAACCTTCCTGGTTGCGATTTTGTAAAAGTCGAGCTGTAAATCTCACCAGGTCGAACCGAATGACATTTGGCACAAGTGTGAATGAAACCATCACATTGAGAGAAAGACATCAATAACTTCATTATATTCATATAAACTACAACTGATCGGTCCGGATCAGAACCTAGCAGCAGGTCAGACTGTGTCGGTCCACCTCAGACGGTTTATCAACTCTTCAGGACTATTTCTGTTGATCAGCTGCAGGTAAATATTTAGAGTTTTGAACTTATAATTTCTCTATTTCAGAAATCAGAGATGATCTGAGCTGCTGTTAGTTTAGTTTATTGTGTTTGTGCTGACTCTGTGGAGGATCAATATCAGGTTCTACCAGCACCGAGGCTGAATGTCTGAATGCAGCTGTGAGGAACATCAACAGAACCTCAGTCTGACGGATTACTGAAGCCAGCAATGTTCCGTGTCCTCTGTGTGAAGCTAATGCTGGTTCTCACCTGTGTCTTTCTTCTTCTCGTGGTACGTGTAGACAGCTCCAGCCGTGCAGTTCTTCCCGTGGCGGGTCATATTGCTGCAGATTTATTTGTACCTTGGACAGAAAAACGGTGTAATGATGCTGCTGTGAGCTGGATGCTAATGTTAGCCGCTAACGTAGCTGCTAATGTAAACAAAACGCACAAATGTAAGGTTTTCATACAAGGTCACTTTTAAAGAGACAGAAACGCGGCTACGACTTACGAGCAGCTTTATAACGAATTATTACCTGCGCTGTTAGAGAGAATACCAGGAATTAAAGGTCCGTTTAACACCCAACCACAACACGTAACCTGCTGCTCTTCTTCCGCTTCCTCTTCTTCTTCGTCGGTGTGGACCCGCTCCGCCTCCTTCTTCTTCTCCTGTCTGCATTACTGCCCCCCTGTGGTGAACAGTGTGTAGTACGTTTCTGCAGGTCGTTCCAAATAATGCGGTAAAGACAGTTTCCTGCAGCCTTCAGCCTCTTTGGACTAGACAGAAAACCCCGATTTACCAAACTGTTATCAGACACATATTTTATATATGCATGTACTGTTGATCCACAGCCTCAGATAGGTTTACTTCTGACATGCTAAACAGGAATTACATGAATCACATGAGTTCTCCTGCAAACCAGCATCAGATCAGCTAAATCAGCTGAGCACAAACACACAGAGAACTCTAATGTGAGGTCAAACACTGTAGGAAGAAATACAAGATAATGTGTTTAATTACGGACCTGTCAGATATTCAGACAGTTTGGGCAGAAGTTAGTTTAACAATCCTCACATCCCACTAAACAGACATTTCTGTGTTGTTAGATATTTCAAAAATTAAGTCAGTCATATGCTAACATATAACACACAACAAATATTAATGAATATAAATAAATAAATGCATTGGTTCTTATACAGACAGTGAATAGAAAACAGAAAA
>NW_007578391.1:80440-92574 GCF_000690725.1 Stegastes partitus | reverse complement strand
AATTCCATTACAACATGGAACCGTGGGCCAGATTTAAGCCAGCTCCACAGATCCCCACCAGACCCATCTAGAAAATCTCCCTGTTTCATTTGTTCTAACAGGTCTTCGAGGTGGTCATGCGGGGAGGTTTAGTTCTGAGTCGCGTCTGGGATCCACGTGCAGCATGAGTCACCAGTTACTGCACAGGTTCCCCCTCGTTCGGCTAATAACAAATCTAATGCTATTCTATTTTGTAAAGTCATCAGTCTTAGAACTCTCTGTTCAGGAGTCAGGGCCTGAAATCCTTCATCCACCAGGGCTGTCAAGCTCTCTAAGTCAACTGCCAATCTATTGATTTCGTGTGTGTTGTTTGCGGCACCATACCATGGGAAAAGTCCCGTTGCCAGCCTAGTATTGGCAGGTATCCTGTCACGTTTAAACCGCACATGGTGTCTATGTGGGTGTGTGGATAAATTCGAGTAAATCTGAACAGCTGGGATCAAATAGGCTAAGTGACAGCGCCCACACCAACCCTTTGGTAGGTAAAGGTAACTACACTCACCGCATACCCAGACCATATTGGTAGGACAGTCATACCCCAGCGGAGAGGGAGTAAGTAGCGTAACATTTGAGTACCCAGTTGTGGAGCTCCCAAGACCCAAAGCTGTCAGATTATAAACTCCTAGTAGGGGCAACGGAGTTCCAGTCGTGTTATCTGACATGACATAAGGATTTTGTGGAATAGGTCCTCTAGTTGTAGCAGCAGGTATGGTGATTTGGCAGTTGGTGTAGTTGCCCAGGTTGATGATACCATGTTTTTTATTGCATGTCTTGCTGATGCAGAGTGGGGCAGGTGGTGCAAACGCACAGTACCCTTGACTCGTTGCCCATTTGCTTACGGTCAGGTTTGTTCCTATAGAAAAGTGCCCAGGTCCTCTATATCTCATGTGGTCATATGGTTTTGTCCAATTAAATGCTGAATGTATTACTTTTATATTTCCTGTGGTTAGATACATAAATACACTCAATGTGGCATTTATTGGAGCGGGCCATGATGTGAGGATGGGGTTGGTTGGAGTGGAACAAGGTAATTTAGAACACACATAACAGCTCTGATTTGTGTGTTGTCTGGATAATTGGACTGCTGTCTTGTACCACAAATTGTCATGTTCACCCACATGGTCTATCTCGTGTCTACATGATTGATTAAGTTCCTCTTTATTGTTTATTATCAGTAACCGTAGCAGTAACGCTACGACTAGGACAACGACTAGGAATGCACATGTAAAGAACTCACACTGTTGACATCGTAGCCAGTGTCGCCTCCTGTGGTCTCGCTGTCTCTCGTCATCAATCGGTGGTGGCATCTTCCCTTCCTGCAAAAGGTGTAGAAGTCTGTCTCCTAAAAACAGATTCACGAGTTATCAGTTCTTCACTGGGTTTGAGACAACTGCACCTATTGTTCTCAGCTCCCTTTGTAGCCCAGACTTCTCTCTGTGAATCTGTGAGACTGACTTGAGCCCTTTTGCAGTGGGACAGATGAACCCAGGATGTTCTTTCAGCGATTTTGACGGCGGTGGGGGTGGTTAGGAGCACTTGATAAGGTCCCTCCCACCTTGGAGATGACCAGGACTTCCTTTGAATGACTTTTAGGAAGATCCCGTCACCTGCTTTCGCCTCCGGCCCAGCTGGATGGTCTGGTGTTGCTGTAGGAGGAATAACAGAAGAGGCAACTTCTCTTTTTGTTAGCATGGTCTTCATATAATCTGCCAACGTCATTTTCTCATTTTTTCCTACATCATCACTCAATTTAAATTGTGGTATTTTAAATGGTCGTCCAAATACTATTTCAGATGGGCTTAACCCTCCTGTTGTAGGTGCAGTTCTCATCCTCTGCAGAGCTAGTGGTAGACACTAAATCCAACTTTTCCCTGTTTCTTCCATGCACTATTTGGATTTTAGTGTGCCGTTGTTTCTTTCTACTAGTCCAGCTGACTGTGGATGGTACGCACAATGATTTTTTAGGTCTATCTTTAGGTATATTTAAGCTCTGTCCTACTTTAGTTCTAACTTCATTTACAAAATGTGTGCCGTGTTGTCACTGTATAATTTCTCTGGGATGCTGAACCTGGGAATTATCTCTCTTACCAGTATCTTTGCTGCTGTTATAGCATCTGGTGACGTGCATGGGTGTACTTCGATCCATTTAGAAAATAGGTCTATTATTACGAGGCACCATTTTTTACCTTCGCATTTGTTTGATTCAATAAAATTGATGCATAAGTGTTGAAATGGGTGTTGAGGTTGGGGAAATGGTCCTCTTTTCGGTCTCATAGCTCCCTGACTCTTG
Organism: Stegastes partitus; assembly: GCF_000690725.1. Classification (NCBI taxonomy): domain Eukaryota; kingdom Metazoa; phylum Chordata; class Actinopteri; family Pomacentridae; genus Stegastes; species Stegastes partitus. The sequence goes on along the minus strand of NW_007578391.1, from coordinate 90,245 downwards.
TTTTTTGCACGGATTAAACATCTATCACAAAATTGTTTAGAGTAATTTGAGTATCCAAAAGTCTTAAACTGTTGTTCTACCATCCCTCCTGCTGAGACATGGCTCTGCCCATGGCTCACAATCGCTGCGTATTTGTGGAGAGATGATGGGAGAACAAGTTTCCCTTCAGGTCACCTGGAGAGGTCGTCATTATCCGGTTCGCAGTGGTGGTTATACCACTTGTGTTTTGTGTTTTTGGAGTGTTAATTTGCATTTCTTTTAGTAGTTCAGTGTCTAGTGTTTCTGGTGTTAATAAACATTGTTCTTTATATGTTTGTTGAGCTGCTGGTTTGGCTGTGCGGTCAGCTTAGATGTGTGTGCAGCACATTTGCAGATTTTCTTAGGTAGTTGTACAGCAGCTTGGAGGTTCCTAATTAACTGTTGATGCTTAATTGGTTTAACTGTAGAAGTAACCATGCCTCCACTGTTCCACTGTGCTGCAAAGGTAGTAATTGTGGAGACAGCATATTGCCTGTCTGTATAAATGGTGACAGTTTAACCTGCGGCTAGTGTGCATGCTGCAGTTAATGCTTTTAATTCTGCAGCTTGTGTTGACAGATGTTGAGGAAGTGGTTTTGCTTCTACTACTTCACTTTGTGTAACGACTGCATAACCTGTTACGTTTGTGCCATATTTTTATTTGTACATCTACGAAGTGTTCTAAATCTGGCTTAGTCAGCGGTGTGTCAGCGAGAGCCGGTCTGGGTAAAACAGCTGCTTCGTCCACTGCGACACAGTCATGGGGGAGTGTGGCTGGGTTTAAACCCACACATCAGCGCTGAAGTCATGTGACCTGCTTTACAGTTCACCATTTGGATAAAAGGTTTTGTATAATTTGGAAGTTGGAGAACACCTGTTGTTGTCAATGTTTGTTTGAGTGTGGTAAAAGCTTCTTCGGCCTCTACTGGACCTGATCTTTCATAGCCATTGGTTGACCAAACACTAACTGTTGTAATGGATCAACGATAGACGAGTAGTTGCAAATCCAGCTTCTGCAGTAGCCTGTCATTCCAAGAAATGACATCACTTGGGCTTCAGTTTGTGGTTTAGGTACGCTTAATATGGCAGATTTTCTATCCTGTACAAGTTCTCTGCCACGTCCAGCAATTTTATGGCCTAAATATTTAACCGCAGGTTGCTATAATTGCAACTTGTCTTTGCTGACCTTATGGCCTTGCTGAGCTCGGAGCTTTAAAAGGGATAGAGTGTCTGTTTTACACTGTCTTCATCTTTAGAAGCAATTAGAGATATCATCAACATAGGTGAACACTTGGGAATCCCATTGTGGTTCAATTTTTCAGCTACAGTCTGAGCAAAAATAGTTGTAGACTCTGTATAGCCCTGTGTCAGTCTGGTGTAATGTGTAACGTTGACCTTCAAACATGAATGCAAACCAAAACTGTGACTGTTTGTCAAGTGGAATGCAGAACAATGCATTACTCAAGTCAGTAACACTAAAGATGGTATTTGCTGGCACATTTGGTGCTCTGGCTTCAACTGCTTTGTTTACTGCTTTCAAATCTTGAACCATCCTCCAGCCAGTGGAGGGAGCTTCCTGTTTAACTGGACACAGTGGTGTGTTGCATCATCACGTGGGACTAAAACACCTTTCATAGTTTTCAGCTTATTGCAGCACGTCGACCAGTGAGCCTGTACGATGTGTTACCACATGTTTACGCACGTAGTCAGCTGTTTGGGGTTTAAGGCCCGACATGATTTTTTAACCGCTGCTCATCGAGGCCTGTCGGATCCGCAGCTGCCAGTAAAACTGTCTGATATATGTGGAGTCCTGAATCTCTGTCGCTGATTTCACATCATCTCACACTTACAGTATTGTTTTCAATGTAAAGTTATGATGACAGATACTAAGTACAGTTTGTCCTTTACTTGAAAAAAAAAAAAAAGATTCGCCTCCTGCCAATCTTCTTTTTTTCTTTTTATCTTCTCTTCCTCCACATCCCTTTTCTATTTTACACACTTATTTTTTTTTGCATTTTTCTAGTTCACCTTCAAAATCGTATTTCCTTTGCTATTTTTCCGTTTTTTGTTGATTTTGGATTGATCTGTTGCATGCATTTGGCATCTCCTCTGAGTTTACTCCCAGAAGATCCCATTTTTATTTCTTTATTTTTTTTCTTATTTTATTGTTTTGCTGTCTTAATCCTCAACACTTCTTTAAACAGTGCTGTTAATGGAGTTTATAGTCCTATCAGACTTCTTACAAGGATTCAAGGCCTTTATTTACAGTTATACACGGTACAACGCGCAGTGAAATGCTTTGTGTACCTGTTCAACAACTTTAAGTCCTGTTATGACTATCTGAATCTCATCAGTCTTACAGTCCTGTCTGACTTGACAGTTTTATCATTACTCCCCTGAGGAATCTAAGGAACCCGGTTCCCCTTCAGTAGCCAATCAGTTTGTCTGGAATTCACCCGAGCAACTGGTCCTATCAGTGAAACCTTTGCTTTGTTGCCACCGTTAGGTATCCACAAACCAGCAGGTTGTTGCCACCGTTAGGTTACCCGTGTTAATTGGTTTCACTGACACACTACTGAATAACTGCCTCCCAAACTTTGAGTGTACCTTGGAGAGAGACAAATCAAACGAGGCCTACCTTTGACTTGTGACGACTCGTCTTTGTTTTGAATCCCGTCACCCTCCTCTGCACAGCGGTGGCTGGCCTCTTTTTCACGTCTAATTCAAAACGGAAGTTTTTCTTTCAGGAGTCCTGGACTCTCCCGTGCACGGTTTCATCCCCAAACCTGCCCAGAGGAGGGATGTTGGGACCCGGTTTGAAGGAACCAAAGTAAAAGTAAAAGTAAACAAGAAAAACAGGAAGCAGCCTCCTGGAAATGGGTGCAATTAAGCATGGTGTTGGACCACCCGCTAAGGACATCTTGTGGTTATCTCACACTCACAAGGTTCAATAGAGCAGGGGTTCTCAACTGGTGGGTCGCGACCCAAAAGTGGGTCGCGGACAGCTGGTCAAAAAAAAATAATATATAATGTGCATCTCAGGTTGGAATTGTTTTTTTTATTTTGAAAAAACTTTTATTTTGACAGGCATGGTAACCATAGTTTGTTTGACATAAATTTTAAATTTGTGTTGATGTTGGGATGCAAGATGGCAAAGTACAAATATGACCCGGAGTGTTTAAATGTTGATTTTGGTACTAGGGCTGGGCCCGAACAATTGATCTCCAAATATTAGAGCATGTGCCCAACTGTCTCATTAACTTTAACAAATGACCTGATTAGGCCCAAACTTTATTTTCGAGTAGTTTTGACATTTATTTTATTCACTTTTATACATGCAGTTGTCGTGGTCCTCCTTAGTTTCTTATTAATTTGCTCAATATGGAGTGAAAATATGTTGCTTTGTGGCCTTATTTATTTTGTGCAGTTTTGTACATGCAGTGGTCACGGTCCAGTTCCTATGCACGGTTATATGCTCTAAAATGCATGTTGCACAGGAAAATATATTGAATATTGAGTACTGAATTCTAAAAAAGTGGGTCGCAACTTTATGACCATGGAAAAATGTGGGTCCCAGGATGAGAGCAGTTGAGAACCCCTGCAATGGAGGTAGTGGACATTTACAGCATTAACTCAGAGTTTTTACAAGGATCATTGGATCATAACAGAATTATTTCAACAAGTGTCTTTCAAAAAAAAAGTTTCCAGCCTCATTGGTTTTCCTGATGTTGACGTTCAACATAATGATTTACCAAAAAAAAGACTCTTTCACGTCCAAGTGAAAACAGATTTCTTCAAAATAGCTGTATAGGGATTTATCAGTACATCAGATTGTGTAAAACTGCATGGAACATATCCTTTAACATCTTGTGAGTCTGCATCTGATTTATCATCTCTAAAAGTGTCTTAAAGTGCTGCAATAACTATTTCTTCATTCGGTGTTTATTACATATTTTGTATTGCAGGAATATTTTTTTTAAAAAGTAGTGATCTCACTGTAAGCAGAAACCCTTTCTTAATCTGCATTAAGTGTGTTTGAATAACACTACTGATGATGAGTAGCAGAAAAAAACTGTATTTCACATGTTCACATCTGTACAAAGATATCAAAGACTATCAAAAAAAACAAAAAAACGCTCCTAATGTGTCCAGGGGTGAAATACTCATAAAATCAATTTAATATTAAAAATTAGATGATCATACAAAAACCCTGCATTTTCCTCTTAAATTCTATTTTTTCTATGGCAATATCAAATGCAATATGCTCTGTATAGGGTTTATTCAATCGTTAGCCGCTAAAATAGTTAAGTTATGGCATTGTACGGCTGAAAAACACAAGTTCAGGGCAGAATTATTTCTTTGCAGAGTTGTGATAATAACTACAGCTTGTAAGAAAGGTGAGAAAACCAGAATGTTCTGAAACAGTGGCGTTGGTGGTTGTGTTTCCCTTAAATGTTGATTTCTGTGTGTGAACAGCAGCATTTCCTGCCAATGTGACTGTGGATTTCCTGTTCACTGAAAGGTGGCCTGAAAGAAATATTCACTGACAAGGTGACACGTCCTGCTCAGAGAAACACATGCACTTTTTATATTTGGGGGAAAAAGAAAACCTAAGTAGTTTATTTACACTCTGAATACCTTCATTCTCTAATAGCTGATAAAAAAAATATTCTAGAAACAGAATATGTTCTTTCAAGTTGAAGAGTGTATCATTAACAAAATGAGCAAGACCAAACAAACAGAAAATAGGGAATCCTGATAAGCATAATGGAGGAAGAGTCCCATCTTCTGCACAGATAAAAACCTCTCAGACTCGACCATATAAGGTCAGTCACATCCAGGTTGTCTGGTCGCTATGGCGATGCAGTTTGGAGTTAATGGCGTGGTGAAGAATGGCCCCGCAGATAATAAGCGAGATTAGACGTGCTTCATAAACAGCGATCCCCTGTGGACCCTCCACCCTGCAGTTATCCACAACACTTCTCTTTATCTGCAGCTTTGAACACGGGTCCTTCGTGTCGCTGCATCGTTTCCCAGCCGGAGATCTGCTGCTTGCTCACGTTAGACTGTAAAACATTCCTTTAGCTAGCCTGCGTTAGCGACGTATGCTGACACACCACAGTAATAAGAGCTACCAGCATCGTTATAAAAACGTATTATTAGATTACAATATGAGTTTCCTCAAAGACTGCAGCTCCTGGGACAGAACCAGCTGTTGATCTGCCTTCACAGGTAGAACATGGCGCTGACAGAACATCTGCAGCGTGGTTCTGCAGATGCTCAAAGATCTGGGTCTCCTGAGGATCAACAGGCAGCTCTGGCCTTTCTCTTACATCTCACACCACTCCACAAAGCTGCACACCACACTTCTGTCCTCAGTCTGTGTCCTCTGAGTTTTCATGTCACATGTCATTTTTCAGCTGGACCGTGACTTGCACTGGATGTAAATGTTCTAAATTCTAAACTCTGCCTTCATCAGGCCCCGACAATAAATCAGTTTTTAGTTTACAGCAGAGTCCAAACCTCAGTGAAGCCCGTTTTATTCAGAACTCAGTACCGGCTGACCTCTCTGCGACCTTTAAGACTGAACTTGGAGCCATCAGACTTCAGCATCTCGTTATCTCTCTCATTAACCTCCTCCTCCTCCTCCTCCCCCCCTCGCCTCTCTGGGTGTTTGTTGTTGGTTTCCTGTCGCAGAGGAAGTGCCTCACCCTGCTGCCGCCGCCGCTGCTGCCTCCCTATTGGCTGCAGCTCTGATCGACACTGATTTTCGGGGGGTGAGACGGGACAGACGGGGGGACGGAGGATAGATAGAAGGACCGGGGTCAGGATCCGTGGACCAGAGCAGCAGATGAGGATCCATCCAGAGAAGGTCCAGATGAAGGAACAGCAGAGAGCAGCTGCCTGAGGAGGAAACGCTTTGTGTTGCAGGAGGTACAGATCAAACTACTAACTCGCTTTATGCCGCAGGAAGCCAGTGGAACATGTTGGAAATGGAGAACGTTTTAGGTTTTTTAAAATCTCGTCTTTAATGTGACGAATCCAAAGTTTTGAAACCAAGTTTTTGCCAGAATTATCTTGAAACTAGTGTCACTTGTTCTGACTGCAGTGTGTTGATCTGATACAGTTTGCAGCAGTTTTAACAGAAGCTCTGATGACTTTCAGAGCGTGAACGCGCTTCCTCGGTCTGGTCACTCCCAATCCTTGTACCAGTGTCTGATACCGGTGACGCTGGACTGGTTTGGGGGGGGCCGTGCTGGGGACTCCCATCACTTCCTGCAGAATCTGTAATTATTTTCATTCTCATCTACTTGATTAGCGGAGCTGTGTCTTCGTGACAGCTCGTGTGTGTTCCTGAATAAAGCAGACTTCCATCCTACATGTTTTTCTGTGAATCTCGTTGTATCGTTGTCCAGTTGGGAAAGTAGGAAATCCTCACCTAAACGTGTATTTTAGCAAATATTAAATAGCTGTCACTTGAGAAGAAGTTTGTTCTTAAGGTTTGAAAAAATCTATTCAACAGATCATAACACAGTTCATTTATTTGCTTCTTTTAAATCACTTCTTAAAACCCACTTTTATAGACTCGCTTTTGAGTGATGTTCTCTTTTAGATTTTCGCTTTCATATCGGTACTGGCTGCTGTCCTCTCTTTTTTCTTTCTTAGTCTACTTTTATCTTAATTCCTCTCTGTGATGTCGTCTTTTTAATCAGTTTTACTAGTTTTATTATAATACACCTTCTAATAGTGACCCAGCCTGTTGTTTTTCATTTTTACTGTGTATTTTTATACTTTGAGTGTTTGCCTGCACTTTTTATACATGTTGTTGTCCTCTGTCGCCTTGTCTCACTGCGTTGTAATTCTTTATTATGTAAAAGCACTTTATGAAGCACCTTTAAAGGTGCTATACAAATAAAGTTTATTATTATTATCTTCTCTGTGTGTCTGTGGCAACTGTCATATTTAGAAACTCATCAATAAACCCTAAAAACAAGAAAAAGCATAGCAGACGTCAGAAAACTGAAAAACTCAGTTGAAAACATTTAAAGTGTTCATTTCTTTGTTTTTTTTCCTGAGAACTGGTGTTTATGAAATCACATCCCATCTCAGGCGTCCCTCCTTTCCTCCTTCAGTAACTACACATGTTGAAAAGTCTCTGATTTTGCAGTGTTTCAACAAAATAAACATCAATCAGAGAGAAAATTAGCACAAAAAAAAACTTTTCCAAGTGTTTTAAGTGTCCTGAAAATCAGGACCGGATGTGATGGACAGTTTGGATTCATTTAGACTTACATATTCTTCATACGTCAATATGAAGATCAGTTATCAGATCAACAACTAACAGAAATCTGCAATTTAATAATCCACGTTTAATTGTGCTGTTCTGATGAAGTCGTATTATTCTGAATGAAGTTCTTATGAACAGTTCTTCTTCTGTTCATTTGGAGTTTGTGTTCAGACACAGTCTCGGTGTAAAACTGCAGCTCCTGGTTTTATGTTTCTAATAAATGTTCCTCGATAAGCGAGCTGCATCATCCCAAGACCTACGAGCTTTCTCAGAGCGACTGGAGCGTCACAGCGATTCATGGAGGAGACACAACAAAAGACACAGACTTTCACTTTTCTGAGATCATTATATATTTAATTCACAGCTTTGTTGTAGTAACTAAGTGCACTGAAACAAGACAAAAGGTATACAAAATGTTCTTTGAGTCCTGTCTAGATGTTCTGTTTTTTAATGTGTGTTTTTATTTGCAGATGTTTGCACTTGCAGGAGAAACTTACAAAACGTGGACAATAAAGTTGTCATGAATTTGAATATATTTCGTGTCACTGTAATGATGATAAGAGCTCAGGGTTGGCAAGCAGCAAAATAAAACACACTTTTCTGAGACATCACATCTGTCACAATGCTGCTGTCAGTTATTCAGATCACATTATGGCCCTAAATTAATTTAATAAAATGAAAAATGAATTAATTTAAGTTACCTTTGGATCACTGGAACCACAAGTTCTGCCTAGAAAATATCTCTGATCTTCTCCTCCCTCTGAATATGTCAGTAATTATTAAAATTTGATTGATTTTAAGCTACAGACACATTTCAGAACATAATAAAATATTCTAATCAATAAACAGCAGCAGCTCTTTAGCAGAGTTAACTTTTAATTCAATTCAATTCAAATAACTTTATTTAGCCCCTAGGGACAATAAAAACAAAAAAATAAAAAAATAAAAAATAACTAAGAGCCTCAACACAATTTGAACTGATCCTCCCACCCTGAAGTTCACTAATCAAAACACATTCATGTGATCAGTGTTTAGAAATCTGGTAAATTAATTAACTTATTTATTACTGTTGACCAAAAATCGCGATACGTTCTCCTCCTATTTTAAGATTAAACTACCCGCGTACAACTTCCGGAAAGGAGTCACGTACCACGAGCAGTTTCGACTTCCGCTGACGCAAATCTTTTTCAGGGCTCTGGTTGGCTGACGACACGAGGCTGTGACGTCATCTCCAACTGGAACCAATCCTCGTGTCACTGCCTGATTTTAACCTTCTAATGAAGCCGTTCAGTCATTTAGTAGCGGTTTAAACAGATTTAAGGACCAGTTCAGTCTGATAATGATATTTTTGATTTGCCAGAAACAGACTTATAACTGAGATATTTATCTATAGATAAAATAAACCATCATTTATGTTAATTACAGTCTAAACATGGATACTAGACACGCCCCACAGATCAGACATCGTCATAAAACTGCCCATAAACTGATCTATATTTTCACTGTTGATTAATCTGCATAAATCGATTAGTTCTTTGGTTTATAAACTGGTTTAGTTTCCTAAAGCCAACGTTAACGTCCTCAAATGTCTTGTTTTGTCCACAATCCACAAAAAAAGAGAATTATGGCAACTACAAAATATCCAGTTTTAACTAGTTAGAGAACTTTTACTTTTTCCAAAAAAACAAGAATCAAACCAGTAAATTGATGATTCATTTAGTTGATTGCTAATCACTGCAACCGTAGATATATTGAATGTCTTCTACAAACATTTCTTCAGTCTCAGTTATTCAATTTCAGTAAAACTATTCACATACAAACCTTCATTGTTTCCGCAGGTTCAAAGTTTGATCAGATAAAACTGCTGCAGACCGAAACTGAGACAGAGGATCACTATTTGGCAGAGGATCAGTGTTTACTACTAGATCACTATTTGGCAGGGGATCACTATTTGGCAGGGGATGAGCTTTCGGTAGAGGATCTCTATTTGGCAGGGCACCGGCAGACGGACGCTCCTCCTCCGCTGTAACCGGGAAGAAGTCGCTAAATCTCAGCCCGGCGGCAGCTCGACGCGGTGAAACACGAGCAGGTAGGAAGAAGCGGCTGGTTGGAGCAAATAGACGCTCCGTTTACTTTTATTTACATTCAATTAAACGCTCCTGAAGCGTTCTAATGACCTCAGAATCAACTCCGTCTGACGGAGGAAAAGTTCAGTCAGAGTCTCTCAGAGTTTCTAAGTTTTCAGTCCAGGTGAACTTTTTTTTATTCGCTGTTTATCTCGTTCCTGCTTTAAGGAAACGTGTCTCGGTGTGTTTGAGGGAAAAGGGCCGCAGCAGAGTGTCCTCATGTCGGCGGAGGTTCGGTCGGTTCGACCCGATTCTCTCATTCAGGGTTTAAAGGCAGAAACGGGAGCAGGCAGGAGGCGCTGTTGTGTAGCACAGAGCTGCTTCACATGTATTATTAGGGTCCGAGCACCAAAAGGGTGCGAAGACCCTATTG
>NW_007578391.1:68136-80400 GCF_000690725.1 Stegastes partitus | reverse complement strand
ATTATTATTATAGGGACAAAGATTTTATTATTTGTATTATAACTTGATTAGCTTCTATGAAACAGCTGCAAAGTGCTTTACAAACAAAACAATCAAATTAAATACACTGAGCATGTTTAAAACAAATGAGAAATATGATTAACTTAAAAAAAAATGTACCTGACTAATCTAAATATTAACGTGAAGAACCTGCCATATACTGTACAAATTTACCCTTAAAAAAAGAATTTAAATAAATGCTAGGAAGGCAAATGTAATCATTTTCCTCAACCAAGTTAACAGCTGATGAATGGATATTCATTGAAATTAAGTAAATACACGAAACATTTTTCCATCTGCCTATAAAACTGTTTTCATTGTTCATTTAATATAAAGTTCACCATCTCCAGCCAACAGTATGAAACATTCATGATGCAAAGAATAAATGTTTCTAGAATATTATCAGTTTTGTGATGTCAGTTGTAGTTACCACGATCAAATCTGTGACTACCAACATTACACTATGTGCACCAGGTAAATTAGAACATTGTAGACTTTTCTCACTCTGATTAATTAGTACTGAACATCACAGACAATCATCTGTTACAGCGAGAAGTCTGTCAGGCTTATGTCAGTTTGTTCAATTATTCATATATAGCAAAGCTTTAGTCCGACTCGCTGCAGGTGGCTGCGGCTGTAAACCCGGCATTTGGCTCCATCTTCCTCTGTCTGCATGTTACTGTTTTAAAATCAGCTTTACTGAAGGAAACTGGGGCTGCAGGGTGGCGCAGTTGGTAGCACTGTTGCCTTGCAGCAAGAAGGTTGCCCGGAATCACCGGAATCTTTCTGCGTGGAGTCTCCATGTTCTCCCCGTGCAGCGTGGGTTCTCTCTGGGTTCTCCGGCTTCCTCCCACAGTCCACAAACATGCTGAGGTTAATTGGTGATTGTAAATTGTCCGTAGGTGTGAATGTGAGTGTGCTTGGTTGTCTGTCTCTAAGTGTAGCCCTGTGATAGACTGGTTACCTGTCCAGGTGAACCTGCCTTCACCCTGAGTCAGCTGGGATAGACTCCAGCCCCCCATGACCCTAGTGAGGATTAAGCGGTGTATAGATAATGGATGGATGGATGGATGAAGGAAACTGCAACCTTCGGGGCAGCGACACACTAAAAATTCCCCTTTTTTCTGAGGATTCTGGATTCTGACTCTGCTGTTATTTACTTCTACAAGCAGAGCTCGTCTCCCTGAGCACCAACGTTCCACCATCACTGTTTTAAAGGGAACGCTGAAGCTGCACCCTTCACTTACCCAAGACAACTGTCCATCCATCCATCCATTATCTATACACTGCCTAATCCTCACTAGGGTCATGGGGGGCTGGAGTCTATCCCAGCTGACTCAGGGTGAAGGCAGGTTCACCTGGACAGGTAACCAGTCTATCACAGGGCTACACTTAGAGACAGACAACCAAGCACACTCACATTCACACCTCCACATCCAACCTGGAGAGAACCCACGCTGCACGGGGAGAACATGGAGACTCCACGCAGAAAGATCCCAAGTGTTCTCACGGGGATGCGAACCAACGACTTTCTAGCTGCGAGGCCCCCCCAAGACAACTGTGATTGTTTTAAAGAAATGCAAACAAATAAGTGTTTTCTTCTCCTTACAGCGGATTAACAGAGAGCTGCAGCAGACGATTCTACACCACAGAAGACTGACAGAGAGGTACAGCAGAGCATTCTAGCTGATGATAGTTGATTGAAGCCATAAATGGACATACAGAAGGTTCAAAGACATAATCAATGTATTCAACAACAACGATCAATATCAAACGCTACCCTTTGTTTAAGTCAATTTCCTTCACTTGAACCTGCAGAGTTTCCTTCTTTGCAGGATAAATCACTTGTAAATGATCCTGCTGTGTTTGTTTCTATTGTTGTGAGTTTATTGCTGAACTCAGCTGTTGAGTGTTTCAGTGATTTTGTTTGTTTGTGTTCCAGGTTACAGCAGAAGGTCTCCGGAGAAAGAATGCTGACTGACTGGATGGTCCAGGTACGTTGGTTTGTCTCACATTTCCATCTAATGTCACTCCGACCTGCTGACGGGAGACTTATTATAGACTTATCCATAGACCCAAGATTGCTGATTGATTTATTTGCAAAAAGGTTTTTCCTCTCTACACATTTAAAGACCCATATGACCACACTTTGCACTGATTGTTTGATAGTTTTGCAGGTGATAGTCACAGCTGTTCATCTGTACGATCAACCAATGGGTGCGCTTTTGCAGAACAAACAGCAGAAATAATACAAGTGTGCTATTTTATCTTTATTTTCAGAAATGATGAGCAGAATTTAAACCTGTAGTTTCACGTCATCAGCTGTGTTTGCAGTGTAACACCTGACCGTTTTCATTCATTAGAACTTTTTTCCTCTAAAATCTGAATATTTTCCCATAACATGATTTAAACTGGTCATTAGTTTAAATCATGTTATTAGGATTGAAAGAGGAGCTCTACCCCCTGGTTTCATATTTGAACCTGTAATTCCATTCTTTGGTGCGTCTGTAGTAGTCACATTGACGAACTCTTTCAAGACTTTTAGCGTTTTTCACAGTACATTGACTTATTTTATGAGTAGTGGGAAAGAAAGAGTTGCTTAAAAGCGTAGTGTAGAAATGGGACGTTGGACGAGCCGTTCTATTCTTGGTCTGTAAACTTCCTTTTATACTCTAAGTGTTGATGGTTGTCTATAACTAACACAGTTGTTCCATTCTTGGTCTATAAACTTCCCGATCGCTACGGCCAGAGGAAGATCCCTGCTATACTCTGTTTTCATCTCTGTCCTGAAGTAGACGAAGAAAGCTCATTGTTTGTGACCTGCCTCCAGCTCAGCTCCTGGTAGAGATGTCAGAGCCTGCAGGACGCTGCTCCGTCTCCTCCATCTCCTCCATCTCTCTGGTGGAGATCAAGGCCGATACTCATCTGGTGCTCCAAGCTTTCCTCCATCGGACTCTTTCGGTTCCCCCCAAAGAGCGACCTGGCCAGGTGGGCGGAGCCTACAACGACTACAACAAGTACAGGTGATAGGACACACCTCTCTGTTCTGTTCTAATCTCAACAGCACACTTGTCTCCATTTACCTCCGTCTGGATGTCAGAAAACATCTCATTTCCAGATTTGAACCACCTTTTATTTTGTTGATCTGTCTCAGTTTGTCAGTGCAGAGCCGCATCCAGGTTTCATTCATTCTAAGTATGTGGAGATGTTTTCCATCCGTTTGGTGTCTGAGACTTCTTCTTTCTCTGTAACCAAAAACGTGAATAGTTAGACGCAGTTTTTGGAGCCACCGACTGAATGTTTGGGCCTCAATAATAAACGTTTTAAAGACTCTCCTCGATAAACAGTACCGGTTGTTTCGGCGCCCTAAATAGTTATTCCTTCGGTTCCAAGATGCCCACTCGTCGTATGGGTTCGTGTCTGGGATATAGCAGACGTCTCACATTTCTACAACACAGAAGAAGAAAAGTCAGAGTAAATCAAGACTTGAGACTAATTGAAATTGTGTCGCTTGTTCTTCACTTTGGTTCATTCCCTTCCAGCCACAAGCCACAACCACGGCCGAAGGATGACAGGGATTCTCAGGAAGACGTCAGCTCTGCGGACGAGAAGAAGATTGGATTTAAGGACTTCATCAAGCAGCTGCCTCGTAGAAACACTGCACGGCGTCACGCCAAAGACCCCAGAGGCTCCCTGGACAGAAGCAACAAGGCGAAACACCCCAAGGACCCGGCAGAAGTAAGGAGCTGTGGTGCTTCGTTAGAACAGAATGAGGTCTTTTGTTCCTGTTTAAGTTTGGTGGTCCAGTATGAAGCATCAGACCAGTACAGCAGTGATGACGTTGGCATCTGAGCAAAACTGCTGAATCTCAACATATTTGAACAAACGCAGGTGCCTCCACAGAAAGGTGATTATCATTATTTAAACGAATACATTAAAACCGGATCAAGCACTTCATCACCCCTCCAGATCAATGAGATTAGAACGCAGCAACGTGTACTATCTAAACCTGCAGCATCGGGGGTCTGTTGTTTTAGCTGCTGAACTGTTTATCAGCCAAGATCCAAAGAGTTCTGTCTCAAATGCAACACATCTGACGTCTCCAAAACCCCCCAAATATCATCACAGCATCTGCAGGTAAATCTGCACCTGTTGGCGTCAAAGTGCTGCGTCTGCAGCCACAAAGAGATCGTATAAGTTTGACCTGCATGGAAGGAAAAGGCCTCTGCTGTCTGAATAACATTAGTGCATAGCAAGAGTTTGTCAGGACTTTTGAAATAATGTACTCTGGAGAGGGAGTTGGTTGTTTAGTAAGAGACAAAGGAAGAAACTACCAACTATGAAGTCGTATCAGAAGATCATCTGTCTGAAAGTTGATCTTTCAGTGAGATAAGAAGCCTAAGTGCACTCAGACAGAATAAATGGAGGATTTCAGAAGCAACACCCAGATTTTAATCACAATGAAATATCACTGGTGGTGCTGAAGCAGCAGCGCATGAAGAAAACCTCCAACATCCTGCAGCTGAACACATTTTTTATTGTATTTATTGTATCAAAGAGAGAGAAAACCTGAGGTAGCTTCCATCAGACTCAAAGGGACAGTTTTATTTCCGCAGCATTCAATGAGAACTTTGCATCACAAAACGTCTTTTAAAAACACCGACTGGTTCCGTCCTCCTCTGGACCGCCGACCTGTAAAGGTCAGTAGATCTGTAATCTGCTGTGTTGGACAAAAGAGGAATTTTCATGATCGGATTCTTGACTGATAGGAAGATCAAAACACTCCTGAAGCATGTTAAGTGATTTTACGTCTCACCTGTGCAGCCGCAATATAATGTCAAACATCCTAAAGTGACTGTCTCCAGATTACCGGGAAGAGTTTAGTTGGTCATTTAATAAATGTGGTGTTAATGCAGTAGTCAGAGCTGAATATCTAACAGATCTGCAGCCTTAATGCTGAGAGAAAAACCCTGTTTCCACAGGATGACGTCATATCTCCATCGTCTTCATCCGAAGAAGAAGACGGTGAGAAGAAACCGCAGAAGAAGCTGAACCACAAGATTAGGAAAAGGCTCTCCAAGTTCTTCAAGTTAAAGTTGGAGAAGGAGAAGAACAAGGAGGAGAATGTGTCTCATCCTCAGAGGCCCTCTACTTTAGCGATAGATAGAGGAGCAGAGCCGCCACCAGACATCGTCTCTCCCAGTAAGTTCCTCAACTCCAGCATGAAACCAAACAAACCGGCTGTAGTCGTTCGTTTAACGCTGCTGAACGAGGCTCCTTTTTAATATTGCCTGGTGTCAAATGATTCAAGTTAGCATCACCTCAGTAAAGGGTAGAGATCAGATCTTATGTCAAACTAACAACATTGTGTTATGTGTTGATTCAGACCATCCTCCTGAGTTCTACAATCAGGTCGCAGAGAAACTGGAACAGATCGCACAGAAGTCCACCAGCATAAAGAAACCGAGTCCCATGGCTGCTGCGCTGCCAGGTAACCACACCGACACCGACATGAATAGATCCACAGAACCTACAGAACATCATACAAGCCAGTAAACTCATGTGTTCATCAAAGTATGAGGCTGTAGGTCAGTGGCATCAGGTAGAATAAACGTGATGAAACACAGTAAGCTTAAAGCACTGAAGCTGTTACCTCTGCATTTAAATACGACAATGAAAACTTTGGGATTGTTGGCCCAACTTACTGTTTCACTAGTTGTACAGTAGAGGTCGCTCAAGAGTCTCCTATATAAAGTACAGTCGTCCTCAAATGTATTCACTCAAATAGTCACTCAAATATCTACAAACTGAAAAAAGCAATAATAAATAAAAATTTGCTGAATTATAATTTGGTGAAATGAGATGTTGCTTTTGAATTGTGGTTGAAAAGAATAATTAAAAAAAAACAAAACTGTCCCAGACAAATGAGAGGCCTTTGCTGATGAGCAGTGAACCAGAACACCTGTCAACAGGTGCACAAGTCTGACTGAGAGTTACAGGAAACACCTGATGGCAGTGATTGGCTCAGAGGGTTGTTCAGCTACATGTTAGTTTACGGGTCCCATCATGCTTGTTTTTTGTTTGTTTGTTTGTTTGTTTGTTTTGTTTTTTAATATTTCTGTTGAACCACAATTCCAAAGCAACGTCATGATGTTCATGACATTTTTATTTATTATTACTATTGTCAGTTTCAACTGTGACTGAAGCTGTTGTTTTCCTTCTTTAATGGGAGGGTGTGAATACATCTGAGGACGACTGTATATGTATTAATGACCTAATAACGTTACTGCGGTTAACTAACTCTGCTTGACTCCTAACACGAGAACAGCAGTTTGCATGTGTTCCACAGTGATGTATTAAAGCCAGAAGTTTGTCATTAGTTTCCTAAAAAATCCCCAGGTTTAGTCATTTTCTCTTCTACTCTGACGCAGCCTGATGTTTAAAATGATTTATAATCTTACACCAGGTCCGCTCAGGCAGCGACGTCGCAGGTAGAACATCTGCTAGATGTCAGTCAAAGCCGCGGGGAGGTGGATCACATCCCCACAAACATTCGAGATTCAGGAAGCTTCGCAGAGTTTAAAAGCAGCTTCAAAGTTCCCAGTGAGTTCTGTCACATCACTGAGCATCAGGAGTGAAGGACTTTACTAGAGAAGGTTAAATACAGCGTACAAAGCTTAGGTGAAGACAACAGTGTCCACCTGAAATGTCTTACCTGATCCTGGCACTGGTCCTGCTGGTGCAGTAGGAGCAGTACCAGCAGGAGGCACCTTCTCACCTAAATGGCTACTGGGTCCAGATTACAGTCAGTCTGAAACCGGCTGTAAACTACACGTTTTGTTTTTCAGCAGTGTGTGATAAAGAGACGGTGGTGCAGCAGCTGGTTCAGGTTCTTTCTCTGGAGGGCGACACCATCAACACTAAGGTGGGTGGTTCAGCATCAGGTGTGTGAACTGCGTTATTCATTCGTCAAATATTTTGCAGATTATTGTCTTGACTGGAGAATTTTGATTTAGGACATTTGAGACTCACTTATTAATGAGTCCGGCCTCCTGCGCAGTTGAGCAACAAAACCGGCTCACATCACCGACCCAACCCAAAACCCAGACAAATACAAGTTTTCCTCGCATGTGTTTGTGTCAGTTTTACGTTTAAGTCATCATCTTTTAACAGATCCAGTCGGACCCCTTCCTGCGCACCAGCCTGGCTCGTCTTTCGTACCCGTCGTTTGCCAAACTTCTGGACACGTTCAGCAGCAGTCAGGCGTCCGCGGCAGCAGTCCTGCCGCCGCCAGCCAGTCCAACGCTACAACGCATGGCGGTCACCATGGAGGTGTCGCGGCGGATAGTCACGGCCACCGGAACCCAGCGAATGCAGGGCTTTGCAGAGTGCTACATGGAGAACTTTGCCCCATGGGTGAAGAAACACGGAGGATGGGTGAGTTGATCAGGTCTTCCACTGGCTGCATATCAGCTGGTGATCAGGGTGGTGTCATTTTGTAAATATACGGGTGAGTCACAGCTTCACATTAAAGTCTTTCAGTTTCAGTTTTCCAGCTCAACGTGCTGCATTAACTAGCCACGCCCCCCTACAGGAAGGAAACTCTCTCCCAACCGTTTCCTGAGTGATCCTTTCACATGAGAATACCGCTGAAGTCACAGCACAGACGTTATGTTTCATTGTGTATATGATGTGTTTGTCAGACAATGGTTCAGTTATAAAGTCCGTAGAAATTAGCAGTGACTGCTGGGTAATGTAGTGTTTCAAGGCTTTGTTTCATTCTCGTTCCATGTCTGACAACAGAAACTGGAAAATATGTGAATGAGAGCAGCAGCAGAGATGCAAACAGCAGCGGAGTTGAGGTTTCAAATCGGGTTAAAGTTTCCGCCATCTCTGAATGTCTTCCACACGCTAACGTTAGCCACGTTAGCTTCACAATGCGCCAACACTAAGGATTCTCCTATTGTTGTGGGGACATCACCATAAAAAAACAGTTGTCTGCTGAGTGTTCAGTTCCTCAGATGCTGTCAGTGCGTGAGCATTTGTGTGTTCACTCTTACAGCAGAACATTTGGTGAGTTTTGTTTGTGGTTCAGACATTTTAGAGTTTAGCGGAAGCAGCTGTGGACAGTAAATCAACTCGGTGGACTGTGAGGCAGCTGCTCATTGTGACTGGGTCACCTGGAGGCAGTGAGGGGGCGGAGCTACACAGAGTTTGAGGACGATTGGTCAGTTAGCTGTGAGGGAGTGCTCCTATGCTGGGAGGCTTTTTAGGGTTTTTTTTGGGCACCTCCAACTCAATAAAACCCACTAAACTCAATAAAAATTGATTTTCACCATGTGGAACGTTGAAACCACCTTCTAAATATTATTATTTTCCGTCTCCAGGAGAACGTGGTGGTTCTGGAGGAGCACGCAGAGTACGACTGAGCTCCAGCCGTCTAGTTATTCCAGCTGAAGCATGAGCTCTGGATTATAACGTGAAGACAGATGGATGCACTGTGCTCTGCTGTCCTGCAGAGTGTCTTCTGGACTCTAGAAGGTTCTTTGATTCTTGTGAATCTGGGCATCGGAAAATCCTTCTACCTGGATTTTGTTTTACAGAAGAAGAAGAAGAAGAAGAAGCTATTTGTTTACTTAAGTTATTTTACCCGAACTGTCGATTAATTTGAGTTAGAGCCGGTTCTAACTGTGTCTTCAGGTTTGTTTGTGGGCTACTTACATTCAGATCTCAGTTCTGACCTTACAGACGACATTTTAATCTCGGATTCCTTTTAGTGAAATAATTCTACCGGTTGCAGGAGTAGATTCCTGTGATTCATATCTGGAAAAGAAAGAATAAAGTAATAAAGTACAAAGAATAAAGTAAACTGCTGTGCTCATATCACAACAGTGACATTCACCTCGAGATTTGTATTAGACCACAGGGAAAGTTGAACCACTTTCCTGCTTTTCCCTCCTTGTGTTTAGATTGTAAAATGTAATTGAACAAACTATTTATGGTGGAGACTCTTCCTGTCATCCAGTTTTGTAGCTGACTGGTGGTCAAGTAGCGATCATGTCTCTCAACCGTTCCGTTTTTAAATATTGGCTATTTAATTTTGCGTTCTTTTAATGTCCGTTCTTCCTCGACTGCAGCCTTCCTGGTTTATACAATCTGTTATCTAATGTGAACAAATGTCAGCTGAGCCTCAAACCACCTGACAAACAGCTGATCACCATCACATCCACTGGCAGGTGAACAATAAACACTAATTTTAAGGAGCTCTTGTCTTCAGGTCTATTTTTTAAAAAATCATTTATGTAATTGAAGACTAACGATGTTTTTATGGTATGTTTTATTTATATCTTGTATATTTTTGTCAAAGGACATGTTTACTGAAGCTACAGTCAGATACGGTTTCAAGGATTCAAGGATTCAAGGAACTTTACTGTCATGCCAGCTCACATTTACATGTTTGTGGTTCTCAGGTCCCGGTTTTTAAAAAAGCCTAATAAATAATAAGTACAATGTAAAACAAGATCAAGTAAAAACACAAGTAATATACATGTAACTATAGTAAAAAATCTAAACATTAAGGTAGAAAAGCCCAAACTAGCTATGTTTACCACTAAATATGTGTATAAACAGCAAGGTTAGTACAAATAATTTTATTTGTGTGATCAGCAGTTAGACTCTGCTGAATACATCTGCGTTGTCATAGAGTAAAAGGTGTTTTAGTTTCACAATTATTTGTGTTTGCAGTTTCTCTTATCAAATGAACAACAGAAGATATCAAGTCCTTTATGCAAAATCTGTTTATTTACAGCAAATCACAACAAATACGAATGAACAGGGAAACAGAACATCATGTAGAACTAAACCTAAAGCCAGACTACACACGAATACGATCATAAGTACTGAACAAGATTTTAAAGACAACTCCACGGTCTGTTTCTAACCTCAGCTTTAATCGGAAGCTCATTCTGTTAGATGCTTTAGGAGCATTTGGAGTTTATACTAGGTTAACGTGACAGAAAGTGTTTGTCCTTTTTAACTGATGGAGAAAACAGACGTTGGATGCAAACAATCCGACATAAACGATGGAGAACAGCTGATAATGAAAAAGGACCAGAGCTGCTTTCTGTTCGACAATCTTAAAATGCGCTCAGTCTGTCAGTCGACCAGAATATATGTGTGTTAGGACACACTGGAACACTGCAGATATACAAATAGCAGCGTGATTTCAGATAAAGTTTGAAAGTGATCTTAAAATGTAAAGCTGGTTGATGTGAATGAAACTGAACAGTGACGCTGAGCTTTATCAGACTGAAGCTCTTTGTTAAGCATAAAAAGTTCTTCGTTCCCAGTTCAGCTAAAATTAAATTACATCCAATGAATGATTTCAGCACCATTCAAGTGGGCGTTTAATTTCTGTTGCGTAGGTTCAGTTTTATTGGTGCGGGACCACTTTCACCTGGAAAATAAACCCTTTTCCCTTCTGACAACACAATTCGGTCTCCATGATAAGATTCAAATGACTAAATACTCCAGTGAAAAGGTAAAGTTGGATAAACATGTGATACGTAAAGACAAAGAAATACCTTGAGCTACTAAAGGAATATTTCAAAGGTTTTATTTTACAGTGAGGATTATATGAAATAGAATAAAACTGGAGCAGTGAACGTCTGTAAAATCAGTTCAAAGTGCTCAAATGTCGCAGGAATAATGTACAAGGAAGGAAAGTAGGAACAAAGTGAACTTAGTGCTACATATAAAATCTTTTTTATTAGTATTTTTTCCTTTTTACAGTTGACCTACTTGTCAAAATCATGTCTTAACACAAACTGAACCAGCAGGTTATGAAGAGTCTTAACTCGTCTTTTTCTTCTTGACTGGATGAATAATAAAATCCAAATACTGAAATTATGAATCGTAAATACAGGTATATTTCCCTTTCTTCTTGTTTCATGACACAGAAATAAGATAATTGTAAGTTGGAACAAATTTAGCGTACTATTAAATCAGCTACTCTGGAACCAATATACTTGAAGCTATGGGGATGTGAACTTTAACATCAACAGACTGTAATGTTCAGATGTGAAGAGGTTCATGGATCAACTTCATTTAAAGCTGATGTTTTATTAGCGTCTGTTTTGTTGCTGTCTAAAGATGTAGAACATATTAAAAAGGTGTTGGGAATCAAGGACATAAAGATAATTTAGTGCGTTTTAATATCCAGCATGTTTGCATATTTACATTAGTATGGAAATAACTGACTCAATCCTTTTCATACAGACTCTGAGGATTTTACTGACCAACATGTCTGCTTCTGGTCGTTTGTTTTGGGAGGAACTAAGGGAAATTTGTAACCGCGAAAGGTTTCGCTCTGAACCAAGTGTGAGTTCAAAAGCTGTGGTCAGGAGTGTTCAGTCAGTCCATGTGTTTCTCGGTGCAGAGAATCTGACAGTACATCACCATGGAGAAGACCAGGGCCAAGATCTGAGGAGAGAAGAAGAAGAAATGAACCGTCCATCCATCGGCTGCACACACTTTATCCAGCAGAGTCACAACCTGAAGCTGAGAACATCCTGGACATCACAGGGTTCATCACTGAGATCTGAGTAATCGTTTTAAGATTCTGATCAACTTATTATTGTTAATATTAAATTCTTATTTCCGACCCTCAGATCGCTGAGCACTGAAGGCTCTCAATGGGAACCGACAATGAGTGATACTGACGCTGTAAAGGTGTTTCTGCAGGCATCACACTGAAAGATTTGATCCGTATTTTGTGCAAAAATTAAATGGACAGCTTTAAACAGAAAATTAATTTGCTCTTTAGGCATGTATGTTGTATTTAACAGACTCATGTAGATTGAATCACTGAATTCAGAAATGCGACTGTATCTGTCCTTCTGGTGTGTTTTTAACGGTGAATAAATGGTTTAACATCCTTGCAAATGGAGCTCACGTCAACCTGCCAGACGTAAAGGAACAGCTTATGACAAAAATTTAAGAAAAAAGGAAAGAAATGAGGAATAAGTATAGGAGATAAGAACCTGCACGACTCCGATACAGACTCCAAACACCAGCACAGACGGGATGTTGTCCAGCAGCCACGTTCTGGCCTTGTGGTAGCACGGCTGCAGGCGGACAGGAGGAAAACATCAGTTAGCTATTAAAGGATCATTAAATTTAGCATCACATCAGTAAAAACTTTAAACATTGTAGGATTGTACTTGT
>NW_007578391.1:40696-66938 GCF_000690725.1 Stegastes partitus | reverse complement strand
TTCTGGTTTCAGCTGTATGTCACTAAACACTTCAGGAAGAGAAACTGAAGAAATGAAGAGCAGAAAACAGTGAAAAGCAAAATTAATCCTGTTTCATTCATTATATGATAAAGTGCAGTGAAACACTGGTGACGGTTTGTTTACACGCGTCTCACCATCTGATCCAGTTTCTTTCTTTATTAGATTAAAATGTATCTGGCTGTAATAAACAGGAATTATCCCGAAAGCTGTGAACATGAAAAAGAACGGTTCCTGATTAACTGGACCTCAATTCATTCCACACGGGAATCAGATCTTTTCATGCATGAAGAAAAACGAGGAATGGTTCTATTTTGAACAGAAACATGTGTCCAGCACTTCACCTTTCACCATTTTTCAAAGTTCAGTTCGACATGTGGAGGTGAACTTTTAGGCTCAGAGAGATTTTAACCCTGAGTCACTGTAAACTACCTGAACTCCAACAGGCCTCGTCTGAACAAATACTGAACTTCTGCAAAACCTTTCTGGATCATCTGGATTTTATCTCATCCATGTGGAGCAATTTAGGTTTTGTTTGAAACTAGCGGCTGCTCCAGAACCTTCTCACATAACCGAACTGACCTCCACCCAGCCGTCGATGCATCGTTCAGTCCCCACGGAGCAGCAGGACGACGGCAGCGTCCCGTTCAGAACCTCAAACCAGTCCGTCTTATTGGTGACTCCGCAGCATTTGAACTGGGACAGCAGACACACAGCATCGTTTGACAGTTTTCTCTTCACAACCAACACAATTCATCTGACCCTGTTTTTCTCCCTTAAAGGTTTAAAAACATCAACACCACAAAGCTCAACAACGTGGAGCTGTTGTTCTCTTAGGGCTCCTCCAGATCCACAGCACAGCTGTACATATGGATAAATGTGGCCGTGCACGCGTACAGACAGGCTTTATTTTCAGTCTTGTTGTACTTTGAGATTTCTTGTTGCTGCTGTAATGTGTACATTTCCACAAACTCCCACCTACATCTTCTCTATATCCTTGTATTCTGGGTTATTCTGAAGCTCTGTGTATTGTTCTCACCATTTTCTGCACGTTGTCCCAGGATTTCTTCAGTCCAGGTTCCGACTCATAAATCTTCATCCCTTCCTTTAGCTCGTTTTGAGCTTTTGAATCCAGCTGACATTGAGAGAGAACGACACGGAGACACTCGTTTAAATGATCTGCTGTTGGTTCTGGTCTGGTTCTAGTCGGCATGTGTGTCAAGCAATGAATCCTTGATCTCAATCTGGATTTTATGTGTTTGGCTAAAATGTAAAGCAAAGAAACTCTGCCTCCTGCTGATGCACAGGGTTCGATCGAGTGTGAACACAGGACGAGACTCTTCAGTGTCTTTAAAATGACCAGATACTGAACAGGACTGTGGTCTCTTTATGCCTTTCTAGTTACTATTACTTCTATTAATATTATTGATTATTTTAAAATTGCCTTCCATCATACAGTCCTGAGGTTATTAAGATTTCACTTTTGTCTGTTTTAATTTAACCATGCCATTATGCCATGCCTCTTTTAGTCTCGTGGTGAGGGTGTCTGTGTGTGTGTCTGTGTGTGCGTCTGTGTGTGTGCGCAAATGCATTTGTTGTATGTGTATGTGTATGCATGGAGGGTGGGAGGGACGGGTTTACTTTATTTTTTAAATGTTGTAATGTTTTTAAATGCTTTGTTGGTTTTAAATGTTGTAAAGCACTTTGCAATTGTTGTTGTTGCACATGAAAAGTGCTATATAAATAAAATTTGATTGATTGATTGATTAACCATTACAAGTTGTAGCATCGGGCGAGGTTCCACTTTCACTGTCTAGTTTCTGGGATTATGGTGCTGAGACACCAGATGGTTAAAACCCCTGAGACCCTGTAGATAAACTCTGCAGGTGCTGCGCTCACCTTTTCGTGGAAGATGTGAATAACCAACACCAGGGTCACCTCAGTTAGGACCAGGAGCAGCAGGATGGCAAAGAACTGCAGAACAGGGAAAAGTGTTTTATATTCAGGGGCATTGCGCACAGATTAACATCTGAAATGTGCAATATTTAAACACTTCAATCATATCATAGTTTATTTTATTATGTAAATATAATGCCACTGTTTCTGTAGTACGCCCAATCCCCACTTAGAGTGTAAAATCCACTTTTATTAAGTTTCAGTAACCAAGACGAGTAACCAAGGCTTTTTGGAGTGGACTCACCATGCACAGCAGGCAGCGCTGCTCCTTCAGGGCCCCCAGACATCCCAGGAAACCCGTCACCATTGTGATGCCTCCAGCCACCAGCAGCAGGTTGGCGGCCGAGAGCGACGGGAAGGACAGAGGAAGAGAGGAAAACTCGGCCTGCGTGAAGGACAGCCAGACCCCGACGCCGAACAGGCCGCATCCTCCGAGCTGTTTGGGAAACCAAAGGTCAGAGCAGAGTCAGAGCGCAGCACCGAGGGCAAAACTGGGCAGAAGAAGAAGTGGTAAATCTTTGTAGAGGCAACGAAAAACTGGCAGAAACACAGGAAACGTCAACAGAATGAACAAATGCGACAACAGCTGTGGACACACTGGAGCAAATACTGACCCAGAAGATGAGATTAAAGACAAACATCAAGTATTTGACGCAGCATAAACACCTCCGAGACACCGACATCCTGCAGAGCAGAGAGAAGAGCAGAAGGACTCATTTTAAACAACTCTTCACATCACCAGCTGCTTTGTTTTTTTCTCTTTATTGATGTCTAGAATCAGTGATGAAACAATTAATGTAGAGAGCAAGAAGGTTTTCTTGGTGCATGAAGCAGTAAGAAATGCTTGTAAAGTCAGTTTCAGTGCAACGGTTGAAGATTCCACTGGGACCGACTTTACTTCAGCCTCCACAGAAGGAAGTAACACTGACCAACTCTTTAAATATGTCCGTTTATGTACATTATTCAGCTTTAGGTCAGACCTGAAAAATGCAGACTTATTATTTAAATCCAGAATTTGTTTCGTGCCGTCTTCAGTGACTAACCACAGTTTTTGTACCGATCTGAACATGCGTGTGTTTTCTGAACCAACAACATTCACGCTGGAAGTCGGATTTGTGTCGAACCGACCGCTGACCCCGCGCAGGAAGCGAAGCTGCTGACAGGAAGGAAGCTCCCTCCCCTACTCGCTGGACGTAATTATACTTCTGAAGGCATTTCCCAGGATTCTGAGTCACAGTTGGAGTAGTGAACATACCATGTAAACGTATGCACCAGGGACACAAACACAGAACGCCTTTATGAGATTGTTCCAAAAAAGTTTTTAAAAAATGGACCCACAGAAATGAATCTAAACCAAGTGACTCTCCGATGTGGTGCTCCTTTATTGACTTGCACTGATTAAAAACATCATGTTGACTCACTGTGGGTCGTGTTGCAGCAGAATATGTGAGTCCGACTGAATGCTCATACATGTGTGTGAGTTCATCAGAGGAGGGCAGCAGTCACACTTATTGATCAACCAAACACAAAAACTCCGTTACAATCCAGTGGTTCTCAAACTTTTTGAGCTACGACCCCCCAAGATAACATAAGTTTGTGTTTGTGACCCCCCAGTTAGAATTTTTAATATGAGTAATAACTCTATTGTTCATGTGTTAATGCGTTAAAAACTAATGTGTTCATTCCACAGATTAATCTCTTTACATGAACCCATTCATTTTCTTTTAAATGAGTGAATGAACTGAATTTATTTTGAACAACTGAAAGAGAAAAAAATATATAAAAACAAAAGAAAAAATTTTAAAAAGAGCAAAAAAGAATAATAATAATATCACATATTCAAATCATAATATTAACAAGCTCGATAAAGGAGTGGGAACAAGTATGCAGTTTTAATTTTGACAGCCTTAATACGCATTTATTTGGTAAATGTAGGCTTTCTTTATTTTATTTTACAATGATCTGGCGACCCCCTGAAATTATCTTGGGACCTCCAGAGGGGGTCCTGACCTCCAGTTTGAGAACCACTGTTTTAATCCATTTAAAGTCTCACTCTGACTCTCTGACGCCTGAAAACACACAAACCTGTTGTGTTAGTTTTTGTATTTCTTCCTTGTTTTTTTAATGTGAATTCTGATTTATTCTCTTTAATGTCCACGTAGACGATGAGAACGGAGCCGGAGATGATTTTTATCCAGATGTAAATAAACCAAACCAGTTTTAATCACAGCCTCCATCTTCTTCTGACATGAGGAAATGAAATTTTTCCACAAAACCCTCTTTTGTCCGATCGTTTTTAATCCATGGTGGACTGCATCTACCAAGAAGTTCCATCACGGCAGATGTTTATCTGATAGGAACTCAATGGAAAAAGGAAATGATTCATCATTATTGAGGCCAGTGCTTCAGCGTGGAGATGATCTGGTGACGGATCTCTAGAACCACAGAGGTCAGTTATTTAATTCACTAACACACATCTAAAGGCTTCTTCTCTGAGCGTCCTGTTTTTAATGTCTCTGATGATGCAGCGTGGATTTATTTTTGCAATATTTGAAGAGTTCATTTGCAAAAGCAGATAACTCCATCTTCACAAACCTTCAGAAAACCCACTGTTTCATCGTCTACCTGAGACAATATCAAAGTTATCTCTGTTTTTGTCATTTCTACTGAATCAAATCCACTCAACTTCACTTTGATTGATTTGATCGCAACCAAACAACAACACGTCTTCTTAAAATCTACGAAAATGGAGTTATCTGTTTTTGCAAATGAACTCTTCATTTATTTCAGATTTCTGACGTTTCCTCTGGATGCAAACTGATAGAAAGGCGATGAGAACCCTGAAAACTGAAGCTTTATCCTGCAGTTTAAGGTTTACTTACTCACTTGTTCGGGAGCTTTCGACCACATCACATGGTCCTCATCCTGCCGCGCACACACGTGACACAAGATCCTGATAGATTCTCTCCTCTTTATCTCCACAACACAATGCTTTTTAAAAGTGTTTCAGTCTCTGATGGATGAATTAAATCTATAAACTATAGTTTAATTTTAAACTAAATTCCAAACAGTGATAATTAGGAAGAAAAATATTTGTCTGGAATGTTGTAGTTAATTAAAGTAGAGTTTCTGATCCTCATGTCATCTATAAGATCTGTTTAGCTGCAGTTCAGACAGACTTTACCTGGAGATGAGATTCACTCCTTTCAAATCTCAGTTCAAGCTTCTTTCGTAAATCCGACTCGGCGCTTCCACTTGGTCTCTGACCCACTACAGACTTGTTGCCCAGCAGTCTCCTATTCTTGTCCACTTCCTCACTGCTCAGCTGCGTCCGCCCGCATTCCCGAGTTAAACTGTGGATTTTCCAGAATCTGAACTCAAGCTGACTTTATATAATTTCCATCTTGGAGCGTCTAGTTTCGTTTTTGTTCCCTTTTTTCTTTTCTAGCAGAGCTGTGTCTTTGTCTGCCCCTCTGTCTCCTCAATTATTTCCAGATGTGTGTTGTTGCTCCTCCTCTTCCTGTTTTTCCAGAACATGTTCCTCCTCCAGACGGATCCCCCTTCGTGTCCTGTTCCCTCTCAGCTGATGCACAAACTGACACAGCTTCTGGTCCAAAACGATGGATTTACTTCACGTTCCCAGCGTGTCGTTGTTGTTTTGTGATTCCTGTCAGTGCAATACGAACATCAGCTGCAGGAATAAGAACTTTGAAACCTTCATATCTTTTGTTGTCAATGAATGAGCGAAGAAGAACTATTTTTATCTAATTACTATTTACAATTATATAATAATTTACAGAATCTAGAAGTGACTTATCGAACCTACATGTTTTCATACAGCTTCATTATTTGTTCATATATCTGTGACTGTTTTTATAGTTTCCTAATACACCAAATAATAATCTATCCCATTTGATTTTCTTCTTCTTTTCTTATTATGCATTTAAAAAAACATCTGTTTTTGTGAATGCACTGATGGGTTGCTCCTTTATTTCCTTATACTCTGTCAAAAGACAATAAAAGAATTAGATAGACATAGAAATATAACTTCTACTAGAACTTATCAGCAGGACAAAATCAAAATGAACCTCGCCTGTGGTGTCCAAACCAAAAAATATACAGGAAGTAGCACCTCGATCCGGTGGTGAAGACTTTTGTCTGAGTTCAGGTGACTTGATTGGAAGTCTGGTTAATATATTTACCAAAGATTGAGCTTTGGTCTGAACAGATCTTTGAATGAACAATAAAAACCTGGGAGCTTTCATCACATTTATTCATTTTCCAGCAACAAGTACAAACATCCGTTAGTTTGGTTCATATTCTGGTTTCACTGGTGCCTAATTGTCCATTTCTACCATTCTGACAGTTTCCGGTGAATGTAGGTAAAAGAGGAAAATGTTGTTCTACTTTTCAGTGCACATGTGTTTGTGTGGAAGTTTTACTCATATTTCTCTACATGTAATAGTAAAGATTGCTTCACAGCGTGCAGCGTTTAGTGCTGTCGCCTCACAGCAGGACGGCTCTGGGTTCAGACTGGCTGGAGTTTGCATGTTCTTGCTGCTCCTGGTGGTTTCCAGAGACATGCACAGTCAGCTAACTGGCTGTAGAGGTGGATTTTCACAGCTGTCTGTCTCTGTGTGGTTTACTGGTGACCAGTTTGGGGGGAAACTGGCCTCCAGCGCCTCACGATCCTCTGCAGGGAGAAGAAAACACAGAAAATGTTTCGTTTATTTCATCTACAGACATTTTCTCACGTGATTCTTAAATTATTATCAGACATGTACAAGATGCTGACGTCTGAATCTTACTTATTCTGGTCTCGTTATTGTTCCAAAATATTGATTTAACAACATTTATGGACAGTTTCAGGAAAGTGTCTTAATCAATTACTCATCACATATAAAGGTTACTAATTTCATTACTCTTCTGTTTACTTTAATTATCCATCCCACATCTGTCAGACCCCTTTAAAAATCTCCACATCCTCCACAACCACATCTGTTTTTTTGTGTGCACGTACAGAAACAGAGCACTTTGTGGTTTCATTAAGTTTGGTGGCTTCGCTGAGCAGCAAACTGAACTCAGAGAAAAGAAAATGAGCTCCAGAATGTCCCTATAGATGATGTTAGTGGATAATTGGAAGCATTCACTCCCAGCAAGACTGCAAGGATGTGAAAGTCATTAATAGCTGTGATCACTGAATTTCAGATTGGATTCTCTCACACTGTTTGGACCACATAACTGCGAAACATGCTCCGTGTTACACCAACAGAGGCGACACTGACCCCAGCTACTGGCAGCTTCTTATCCGCTGGATGGGTCCATTCCAGCGGTGAAGGAATACTCGGCTTTGTGATGCATGATCAGCTTGTTGTTGACAAAGTAAAAACTGTCCGAGCGCGTCTCGAACGGGTTTCCAATCATTTCCTCAACTGACGAGAACAAAAAGACACAAGTTCAGCAGCAGCTAGACACTGTCAGCAGCGTGGTTTCTGACTATGTTCACACTAAAGCTCTCTGAGTACTATAAAACAGGCCGGGTTAACCTCCAAACAATACTACATATATAGTCGTCCTCAAATGTATTCACACCCTCTCATCAAAGAAGGAAAACAACAGCTTCAGTCACTGAAATAAGTTGAAATTGACAAAAGTAATAAATAAAAATTTAATGAAAATCATGACGTTGCTTTTGAATTGTGGTTCAACAGAAATATTAAAAAACAAAAACAAAAGACAAACAAGCAAACCAGCCTGATGGGACCCGTGAACTCATATTTAGTTGAACAACCCTCTGAGCCAATCACTGCCATCAGGTGTTTCCTGTAACTCTCAGTCAGACTTGTGCACCTGTTGACAGGTATTCTGAACCACTGCTCATCAGCAAAGGCCTCTCATTGTTCCAGGACAGTTTTGTCTGTTTTTTAAAATTATTCTTTTCAACCACAATTCAAAAGCAACATCTCATTTCACTAAATTATAATTTAGCAAATTTTTTATTTAATAAATGGAAGGGGATGAACACATTTGAGGACGACTGTATATATTTAACTTATATTTAGTATATTTGTGGGTGAACACTGGACATTCACTGCATCTGACGAAAGCTATCTTGGAGTAGAATTGCATCATAATCGTACCAATGTTTGGTTCCAGGTCAGGCAAGCAGTAGATGTGCTCGCAGGTGTTTCTGCTGTGCGGGATGCAGAACCCGATCTCAAAGTCAAAGGTTTTGAGCAGGAGGTTTCTGAAGAAATGCCTCTCGATCAGACGGAAGCGGTTCAGTGCTTTGCTGCCAACCGTGAACTCCAACCTGAGAGACGAGCAGCGATCAGCTCAGGAGAAAACACTTTAACATTCACAACATGATGCTAAGATGAAGGAGGTATTTAAACAGTCTGCAGGTAATGATGAAGGTTCTGCTTCTAGAGGAAGAACTTCCTGGTTGACTCTTGACCTTCCTGACCAAGCAGGTGATAGTTTGTGTTTTCTACAGCTTTGTACCTACAAACTGATGATTCTAGGATCTGAAGCTGCTCTGAAATGGCTCCGAGTGACTTTCTGACTTGTTCAAGTCAATGATTTGCATCTTTTCAGATCTTTGTTGAACTCCTCAGACTTTCCCACTCCACTTAAATGGGCTTTCTGTATTACAATGTGAACTATATTAAACCGATGGAGCCTCAGCTGTCCTCAAAACACGTGTAATGAATGATTTCTTATTTTACCGGCATTTAATCTGAGGGTAAAGTATCACAGACTCACGTGGCTCCTATTTCTCTGAGGGTCAGAAACGCAGGAGAGAAGTGATACCGGATGAATCTGTTGGTGTCCAGCTCAATGATGTCTTGAATTTCTGGGGAAAAAAATTAAAAGAAATGTTCAGAAAAGCCATAAGAACTGAACGATTATCGACACAATGACCCACTGAGCATCACTCTGTATATGCATAAAGAGCATCTTTTTCCATTCTATCAAGAACATGTTCCTTCTCTTACTAATTTAAAGAGATGTAAAAGCACCTGTCGGCTGATGTTTTTTGATGTCCAGGATGACAGCCCCACTGACCACATCCCTGATCTTGAAGCGCGAGAAGTTCACATTGTAGATGTTGTCCTCCAGTGAACACAGGTACTCTGTCAAAATGAACCTTTTCAGTGGTATTGAAACAGGAAATATGCGTATTGAAGCTGGTAACTGGATGAAAGAGACTGTGTGTCACTCTGGTCGGTCGGTAAGATCGTCTCTGGAGTCAGGGTATCGTCTACGGGTGTATGTTCAGGGTGTGAGCAGCACAGAAAGGGTTAAACTGAGACAACATGAATAATATGCAGCTGTGATGTTGTTATTTAAAGAAAACATTCTTTATTTTGGGGAAGCTGAACTCTTTCAGGAGGCGTCACTGCATCCAGTAATCCTGAAAGAAAGTGGAGCTCTTCCTTCAGAGCAGTTGAGTTTCACCGTGACAGTCAATCAGTGGAAGCATGAACAAATCAAAGCAACTACAAAGTCTGCAGGTGTTGCTGTCCAGTCATCTCCTCAGAGCAAAGGTCTGTTTTGAGTGTGACTGATTCGAGCGCATGATGAACTTTACATCATGCGCAGAAAGGAGTCAATAATGGAGAGTAGATCCAAACCATCTGAGGACATGAGAGCAGTATTAATATGTATGTGTTTAATCAGTAGAGGGACTTCTTTAGATTGTTGCTGCTTAATTCTTCATTTAAAGATCTTTACTAAATCTTCATAACACATGCTATTTATATGCATGATTCATTATTACTGAACCACCTGATGCTTTATAGGTTTTCAGCATTTAACAACCAAATGAGAGACGTATGTAAAAGCATCCTCCATATTTAAACGCAACATCAACATTGCTTCTTATTTCTGCATTTCAGACAAACCAGCTGAGAGACTCACCTTTGGTGTAGCTGTTCAGCCTTAAGACGTGTTGTGGGCCAACGGGTTCCCCAGGTCTCCATTCAGTCACCACCTCCTCTTGCTCTGCTCCTCCTGCTGTGGCTCCTCCTGAAATAAAGCCGTTCCAGTCCTCCACGCCTTCACAGACCAGCATCTCTTCTTCCTGCTCTACTCCGCTTTCCCACGTCGGCGTCTGGTATTCCTCCTCTGCACTGGTTTCCTCCTGACCCTCCATCTAACATGCTGTTTCTTGCAGCCAGTTGGTCTGAATAAACCAGGTTCAGTTTTTTTTTTTTTTTCAAGGCCTGTTTGCAAAGTGAGTCAAATAAAGCTGCAAAGAATATAATCCACAGGTCAGGCTGGTGTCTAAACTGATTATGTCAGTGTGGATTTGGCAATTAAATCTGCACACATACAGCGTCATGTGATGCTCCAAGAACTGAGCACGCTCAACACTCTGGACAACATCTGCAGCGCAAAAGCAAGAACATGTTTTTTGTGCATCGTGATCCCGTTCTTTCTTATTTATTAGGAAACACATTAAGCACATTAGGAACCGATTATTAGAGAATGCAATAATTAGATGACTGTAAGCAACACATGCAACAGACTGCTTACTTGTTGTTTGCAGAGAAAAAAAAAGTGTGAAATCATTTCTGTATTTTTGACCAAATATAAGACTTTGCTGCAATAGTCAACATTTCTGAATAAACTGATGGTGCTCCTGTCTGTCTCATACCAGCAGATCTCACATAGCTTCTCTTTAACTAAACAAAGATGTATTTGACAGCTGCCTCAACGAAGCAATAATAGTGCAATGTCTGGTATCACTGTGCCCCCTCAGGGTCTTAAAGAGTCTCAGGAGTTGGTGGATTTGAGGAGGACCACTGGGTTAGTCGTCATCAGGGGACCGAGGTGGATTTGATGAGGATTACAGGGAACTTAGTGTCCATGTAGACAATAAGCTGGACTGGACTGAGACTCTGTTCAGGAATCTTCAAGAAACTCAGACCTTTAAATGTCTGTGTGGGAATCCTGAGCCTTCATCATCATCATCATCTCTATAAAAAAGCAGCAACTAGACGCCTTAATGCCTGTTTTCAGTTCTGACTTTCTGCTCCAAACGGTCCCCTAAAGGCAGCAGGGATCTAATATGTTTAGTTCTCAGAGGGTTTAGTCAGGAAACCCAGCAACAAGTGTGTTGGTTAAACTTTACAAGCAAAGCAATGCATTTCTGCAGTGAACACATGTTAAACTCTCCTGGTACCAGTGCATCATTAGTGAACATTATTGGCATTATCAGGAATCATCCTTCATATGCAGGCTGATTGTCTATTTGTTCTTCCACTTCTTAGACTAATGTGTTCATTAGCTGACTCTGGAGTTCTGCTGTTGTCACCTCCTGTTTTGTGTTGATTGTTACCTTTCTTGTGTGTCTGAGTTGGTTTTACGTCTAATTTTTGTCACGTTCCACCTCTGAGTCGCTGCTTCCCAGTTAATTTAATGTATTTACTCTTGTGCTTCTCAGTTAATCTGTTCCTCCTGTACGTCTGGTTTGTGCGTTGCGTTTCACTTTGTATTCTTGCTTCAGTTTTTTTGTTGTCTTTGCAGGTTTTAGGTAGCCCTTCGCTTGATCTCTGTGTTTTCCACTTACCTCCTTGACTCAAGTCAAAAGGCGACCAGATGTTATATCTGACATTCGTCCTCGCCACTGTTTTCTTGCCATCTGACAAGCCAACCTCCAGTTGGTCTGAATAAATCAAGCTCATTTATTTTGAATAAAGTAAGTAAAGCTGCAAAGCAACGTCCCTCAGTAGAGGTGAGATCTGTGGCCAAACGTTGGGGACAGGAATCCATCTCGCTCACGAGGCCTAAAAATTGAAGCTTAATGCCATTTTTCAAAGCAGAATTAATGCATCTGTTCCAGCATGAGCATAACAACACCTGTTATCTCCTACATAACCACATGGTCTGCTCTCATTGTCTCACAAACGTATTGACTGGATTCAATCTCAGACAGATTTGCACGTAACCGTTACTCACATACAGAATATGATAATATGAGTTGCAATGCTCTTTTTTTTTTTTTTTAGAAGGTTTCGTTTTAATTTGTTTGCATGAGATGAACTCTATAAGCTTACAATGCAGAGTTTTTCTGTGAAACAACAGGTTGTACAAATTCTTTCACAAAAGCTGCTCAGAGGTTTAACTAGAACAATAAAATAAGACAACTGTGGGAAACAAAAACCTAAACACTGTTTTGTGACTAATGCTCCTTCACACACCTCTTATTGGATTGTCTCTGTTATTTTAGACACATCACGCTCTGAAGTAGCTTGAACACCTGGTGCTGGACTCCTTACAACCATTTACACTGCAGCCATAAAACAGTGGATCTTCATCCAGCTTCTCCTCTAACAGCGTCTGTATGAATACTGCACTACATAAAAGTGGTGAAGGAGACTGCTCCCCGTTGTGTCCTGTTTACATCCTTCTATTCTATCGGCTCGTCCTTCCTCCCCTCTGGCATCACATCCCAGTCCTCCTCTTCGTCCTCCTCTTCCTCCAGAGTGCAGCCTCTCATCTGACCCCACAGTGGAGCCAGCCGGCCTTCGACTACCACCGCCATCGGCTGGATGATCTGCTCCCTGCACCAGACACAAAGACAAATGGTCATAAATCAAATACACTGTTCATGAACATGTGCATCATGAAGTGAGCCTCACTGTGACAGCCGGTTGATCATGCCGATCAGATAGCGGGCCTCCTGCTCCTTCTCCTCCTCCGTCATGCCCTCCATCGGATCCGGCTGCTCCGCTTCCACCCGACCAGTCACCAGGTTAATCCTGGCTTTGGCCTCTCGGTATTCCTCCGTGTCCGAGTCCGAGTCGCTGGAGTACTGAGCAGCGTACTGGCTGTCGCCTGAACCCCGCCTGCCGTTCAACAGGCCCCGAGCTGCCAGCAGCCCTGCAGCGTTGCCGTAACCCGTGTATTTGACAAATCGGCTGACTGGGAAGAAACACAAGTTGTGATTTAGTCCTATTGGTTTGATATCAGTGGGAAATTTTCTTTGACCACGAGAGGCTTTAATTAATCTTTCACCTGCAGCAGGACTGATTAGAGATCAGATGTTATATTCTGACATTAAAGTGATTTGTACAGTATTTAACACTGTTGCAGATCTCTGTGTCGTACAGTTACTGCAGTCTGCATATTTTTATTTGTTCTGTCAGAAGGAGGCAAGCGTGGCAGCCTCAGAAGGACTCACAGTGATTCTAAACTGCATTTTCATTTGCCGGATATCGTGAGTCAGAGATAGTTTTGCAAGGTTAGCGCGGTGAACGGTACCGTTCTCTTTGCACAGCACAAACAGCAGCTCGGCAGCACAGTGCTTCACATCTGTGTCGACGTGGGTCATGAGGCGGACCAGTTGCCCCCTCAGACTGACGTCCTGCTCGGGTCGGATGGCGACGTCCCTCAGAGGAGGTAAGATCTGTTGGGGAGTCGGGTCAGACGGACAGTGGTAGAGACTGACTCAATGCAAAATTCACCTGACAGGAATCCCTTTGACCTTCAGGTATTTAGATTGAATATAATATAATCAAATTGGCTTTGCCTTCTGTTGGTCACAACCTCCTTTACAGCCTAAAATAACCTGGAATGGGAACTGGATGTGTGATTCAACACCAGAACTGATCTCAGAACATCTTTTTCAGAGGAATTCAAATCCAAGGATTCAAAAAATTCCCAGTTTTTAAGCAAAACGTAGAAGAATTTTTAGCATGACTTGGCACATTGAATCTCTGTGAAATGCAGCAGGATGGTTTCCTGATGCACTGGTTTCCAGAGTCCTGCTCAATTTACAGGCTTAACGAATGTATCAGACCACCACCCAGCGTCAGGTTTATGCCACAGCTGCCCTAAACTAACAGCACTGGTAATAACAGAAATCATTTTTAATGTTTCTGTGAAAGGTTAATATACCAGTATGTCAAAGCTCTTCAAATCTAATATTTTTCAAAAAAATTAAAAAATAGCAAAGCACATTCTTACTTCTTGATTAAGATGTCAAATTATAGTTATTTACTTGCGTTCCTGGACAGAAGAATTAGTTTCAGTGGTTGAATGTGATGCTTGATTCATTTCTGACTTCTCAGAGAAGTCCAGTGGCTCAGATTTGGGTATAAAAAGGCAAATTTTAAAATTCCTCATTCATGTTCAAAATGGTAAAATGTTGAGAGCTGAGTGTGAATTAAAGCACTTCATGATGCTGGATGGTCGATATATAGATATACAATGTATTTGGTGAGCTTTGACAAAATTAAAGTTGAAGAATCATCTCACCTTTTGCCGCAAGTAGTGACGCGTCTCCCTGTGAACTCGAGAGCTCTCAGTCAGCAGGTTCAGGACAGGAGTCAGCTTCTCCTTCAGCTTCTGACCCTGAGCACAGCAGAGCAGGTCATCATCTGTCAGTAACAACATACTGGAACCCGACAAGATGTGTCAGTTTTGACATCTTTCAGTGGGAAAGATTAGATTTTGTCCAAACTTATCACCATCATTGTCTCCTCTGAAGTCATGCAAACCTGCCACCACGCCTCTTTACATACATACCTTAATAACAACCTTATGTGTGTTTGTTCTTTAAAATCAAATGAACTAAAAATCGGGACTTTAGGGTTATTATATATTTAATGTGTCTCAGGTAAAGATTTTCCTATAAATAGCAATAAATACTGTTTGACAACATGCACAGTGAACAAATAAATAATGTGAAATGCTTCTTTTAACCAGGAATTTGTCACTCTTTTTACATAACTACAATTCTGCTTTAAGAAACACAACTACAGATAATTAACCCAAACATGGCATATTCTGTTACTGTGATTAGAACCTCGTAGTTTAGCCTCGGACTGGACCGTTAGTTATCATCTTGGGGATGATAAAATATATCTGCGACCCCATCAGTCAGTCTGAACTGAAGAAACCTCTTGGATAAAATGTGAAACAATCTTCGAGAACTGAAAAGAGAAGTGCAGCTGCTTTTTGCTGAAGCTCTCAGAACACTTTCAATAAAACATCAAAAACCACAGACGCAGTACAGCAACAGCAGCTACACCCTCTCTTCAGAAAGTTTTTTTTCTTTTCTTTTTCCAAGAATGAAGGACATAATTAGTCCCATACAGACACAACTGTTCCTATATATTCTGTTTGTGTGGAAGGATTTCATTAGATCAGTCAGTGTCAACTCAGAGGTCAGTTGACCATTTCAGAATCTCTCGACACTTTTTGGGATTGATCTTTGGCATCTGAAACTGACATCTGCCCACTTTTTGGCTGAAATTCCAACATTTTCATAATTTTTCACACAGTAGAAACTTTCAATAAATCTCTTGCAAGTTGGTAATTTAACAAGATGCCACTTTCAGATGTCCATATCTCTTGAAGTATACGTCCTAGAGTCTTCACATTTTCAGGAGATGTTAAGAAGTTTCTGGTGAATGGAGAGAATGTTTTCAAGAAGAAGAGGAAGAAAGCTTTCATGTTAGTAGAAATGGGAGTTATGGCCAATCTAAGCTGACACAGGTAGACAAATAAATACTTCCCAAACGGCCAGATGGACATCTTGAATTATTGGTTGGTTGATGAAATTTGGGATATTAACAGATGGAAGTATCATCTGCTTGTGTGTCAAGTTTCAATATCCTTCCATAAGCCTAGTCAGCACTTCCCATTTAATGATAATTGTCAGGAGCAGAATGATTTTAGCATGAAGACAACATGGAGGGATGTTAAAACTTGGCACACAAGTAGATGATAGACTCTGAAGACTCTACGACATAGACTTCAAGAGATACAGACATCTGAAAGTGGCATCTCGCTCAATTTTAAATCTTTCTAGCTTCTTATTTTTCTTAAAAGCATGAGTAATGTCATTCATTCTTGCTGGCTGCCTTGTCTCCATTTAAGAGAAACTTCTCAACGTCTCCTAAAAATGTCAAGACTGTAGGACGTATATCTCAAATGATACGGACATCTGAAAGGGGCATCTTGTTAAATTACCAACTCGCAAGAGATTTATTGAAAAGTTCTGTTGGGTAAAAAATTACAAAAACTGAACTTCCGCCCCCAAGAAATGTCAGATGTCAAGTTCAGATGCCAAAGATCATTCCTATAAAGTTTCAGCAGAATCCAAGAAACCACCGCCGCTGAGTTGACACAGAATGACCCAGTTAGTGGATGAAGGAGCTGCTGTCGGGTCAAATATCAGACAGATGGACAGAAACACCCACCCTGGTCAGACGTCGGTCCATGAACAGCAGCAGAGCGTGGACACAGTCCATGTTGACTCCCTCCCACTGGTGGGACGTCTGGTCCAGTCGGACGGACAGCAGGACGTCCAGACAGGTGAGAGGCAGAGCCGACAGCAGGTTTACTGTGTGTCTGAGGACCAGGACATCTTTACATTAACAACATCATCCTCCTTTATCTGCTTCAGACCCATTCAGTTAAAGTTCCACCTCATTCGTTCATAGTTACGGCTCATGACAGTGTCTGACCCTTGGAGCTCCTCCCTTGTGTCTTCTCCATCGCAGGGCACCAGCAGGCAGTGACGTAAAACAGAAGCAAGGCGGCGATAGAGAGCAGCTTCCTCCTAAAAAACACAAACTGGCTTTAAAACGGGCTTCACTGGCTGTGCTCGTGAACAACAGGTTTATGTGATGTTTGAAAGATGTGAGCAGACATGGAGGGTTGAGTACAAGGACTCTGAGCTCCAGGAGGCAGAGATGGAAGACTTTCTCTGGTCACTGAGACAAACAAAAAGCTCCACAGAGCAGA
The DNA here is from genome assembly GCF_000690725.1 of Stegastes partitus. Classification (NCBI taxonomy): domain Eukaryota; kingdom Metazoa; phylum Chordata; class Actinopteri; family Pomacentridae; genus Stegastes; species Stegastes partitus. Next base: position 50,201 of record NW_007578391.1, on the reverse strand, counting down.
TTCACGACAACATGAGGAGGGGTTTATGGGATTGTCTTGATTGGGACAATGTTTATGTGGCTCCTGCAGATGGAAGAATCCTTCAGTTTTCAGGTTAACGAATTAAGAAAGCTGGTGCTGTGGAGCAGTAGAGGAGGTTTGGCTGATTATTGAGTGATTCAGGTCCTGGTCAGGAATACAGGATGAGTTTGTTTGGTCTCACTGCTGGCGAGGAGTCAGGAGGAGTAGATCTACTGGAGTCAGTTGGCCTGGTTCAGACGTAGGCATTTAACATCTCATTAAAACTTCCCAGGTGAGTATTCATGGATTATGTGCAACTGGGAGACCACAGGACAGACCTAGAACATGTTGGGGAACATATATCCCAACGCCTCAGATCTCCCAGTAGGAGCATCGTAGAGCCTTTACTTAATCACATAGAAGAAGCTGAGTCCTGACTCTCTGTCCTAGAAGATGACTGAGGTATTGTGCAACGAAGCATCAGTTTTAAAACTAAACACAACCTCGATCCTTATCAATTCTGTCAAACAAAACAGGATCACCTTAATTCTGAGCATCAGGGTGGAACAGTGTGTTCAGGCTACAGATGTGGTGTAATGGAGCTGAGGTTCTCCACACAGTTCTGCTCTTCTGCACAAACAAGCAGCAAACCACCAATGAATGAATGAATGAATGAATGAATGAATGAACGCTCTTACTTCGTCCGGCTCCTGCCTGTAGAACGTGTGTGCGATGTTGAAGAGAGTCTTGAGGACCTCAATCACCTCCTGGGACGTTTCCTTGGAGACGGGAGGAAGCGAGGGGTCGCTGAGCAACTCGTAGCCGTCAGCCCACTGCACAGCCAGGCAGCGCTCCAGAGCTCTGGTCAGCACCGACACACCTCGCTCCTGACGGGGAACAGGGTTATTCTGAAGCTGTAATGTCTAATGATTATTCAATTTATTCTAAAGTTGCATCCTGATCATAGAATAAACATCATGAGAGGCTCCTGCCATGACAAACAGTATCAACAATCGTGATTATTTTTGTTGTCATGAATTCATCCTCAGAATCTGGTACATTTCTATCACTACAATGCCAAAGAGTTCAGTTTTGTTTTGTTTTGCGGGATCATAAAGCTGCTCCTATCTGAGATCAGTGACCTGGTTCAGCTGCTGCCTCAGCTCAGGCCTCAGCGCCGTCAGTAAGAAGAGCAGTCGCAGCTGGTAAAAGTGTCCACCGGGCGGCTCGCTGCTGCAGATCTCCTGCTTCAGATTCTCCCACAAGCCTTGCAGAAGCCTTCCATGGAAAAGGAATGAATTCTACATCAGTCGTGTAGCACTCTTTGTGTCATATGAAACAGCTTTTCTTTTACTATAATGGGATAAATAAAGAAAAACTTGGATGCATGCAATTATTGGAAAACATTCTGTTGGAACTACTGGGAATAAACTCATTCTTAGTACTCAAATGATTAGTGACTTCTTCACTTTGTAATGAGTGCATAAGTGAAGTTAAACAGTGTTCGTATGTGTTTGAGACTTTATGTTTAGTAGCTTCAGTGTTGTTTCAGTTGAACCTTAACCTTAGCAGGAGTTTTATGTTCAGCGTTGTCATGTTACAGCCCAGTCACACATCTGAAGTGTCACCTGAGTGCGCTGGCCCTCTCCTGAGCTTGAGGGCTGTTGTAGACGACATTACACAAGACTTTGAGGGCCTCCTTCCTACACACCTCCCCATCCTCCTCTCCGTCCTCCTCCTCACTCTTCCCTGTCCGGATGTCTTTCTTCCCGCGGGCGAGCACCAACGGACCTCCATCACTTCGTTGCTTTTCGCAGTGATGAACGGAGCCGTTTGTGGCGGTGGCGGCAGCAGAAGCGTCCACAGCAGCAGAACTAACAGGACACGATGCAGCCTCGTCCCAGCCGCTCGCTGCTCTTCTGTGGACCGGCGGATCTTCAGCTCCTCCCTTCTCCTGCTGCAAGGTGATGCCTCCCAGGTGAGCCAGGGTGAAGAGGGCCTCATCGGTGACCAGCGGCCCCAGGGCCCTCCGGTCCCGGGAGAGGATACGAAGAGTGTGCAGGCTAACCTGCAAAACTCCTGGTTGTAGCTGACTAGTGATGAAGCACAGCAGCGCTGCAGCCAGATGCTGGAGAAGGAATGAGTCAAGAGGGAGAAGTTACAGTGATGAAGGCTAAGAAGGTAGAGTTGGAGGAGGAAAACTGAGAAATATGCAATATTCACATACAGACTTTAGGGATTTAACTCATCATGAATCAAACACAGAGAGGAAAGTGGACTCTCCATGCAGCTTTATGTAATGCTACAATAACTCGCCAACACACACTAATCCTGCTTCACCTGTCGCAGAAGAAGATCAGGTTTATCGTTTTCGGAGTCCGTGTCAGAATCAGAGTCAGGATCATAGTCCCTCACTTTGTTCTTCCTGAACTGACCGACAGAAACAAGAAGGATTAGAACCAGTAAAACACAACAACACAGCAACATTTCATAATTCACCCCTAATTCTTGATGGAGCAGAACAATGTCAAACTGTTTACATTCCTCATGGTTATTGTATGACGTGGATATGCTCCCTGGATCTGTGTCCTGTGCTGTTCAATTCAGTTCTTTGAATTACGAGAAAGAGAGCATCAGCAGAAAGTACTGATGTAGAAAAGCTGTCAACTTTTAGAGTTTATTAAGTGAAGCACTAAGACACTCATTGACTTCTGACTAATCCTCACTGAGCCAGCGGTTAGGGCACTCAAATGTCCAACAAATCAAAATTACATCAGCTCTCTGTGAAATATCTTTCTTATAAACAATCAAATACAAATACATGAGAACACTATAATAGTAATAAAACAGGCCTCAAAGTAGAAACTCAGCACACCTAAAGAAAAAACAAACTGAGTCCACCTGTGTTGGGTTCCTGACTGTTCAGTACATTAATTTAAACAGTAAAAAAGAGCAAATAGCTAGTGTTCAGCTTAGAAGTAGTGGAAATACTGTGATGTTGTCGTACAACCTCAGCACCATTCACTGCTTGGATGGTTAGACGTGAGGATAAAGGGTTGAGGAAAGATTATATTTGTTTGGTTTTATTTCATAGCAAGTAAATTACAATTAAATTAATTAGTAGAATTATTTTTCAGAATTTTTGCACTTCTTGACAGTGTTAATTGACACTAATCTACTAATGAAGGTTTGCCAGGCAGAGGCAGCATCTGCCAGCTGAAGGTCGACGTGGTTAAAACACTGAGTCATGAAGAGTCCAAGCAGCTTTGGAACATGCAGCGACACATGATTAACTCGTCTGGAAGCACAGGCGTAGTGACTAAGATTTCTAAGCACTCTTCCCAGATTACCATAAGACAGTGTGAACTCAGCACATCTCTCTCCGTTTATTTACCTCCTCCAGTTCATGTTGCTGCAACCAGTGGGTCCGTGAACACAGGCAGCGTTGAGATTGAAGCATTAAACAAAGATTTAGGAGCAGAAACGAAGCAGACGAACACATCAGCAAATCTGTTGATATGAGCTGGTTCCTGGACTTCATTAATTATAGTTGACCAGCAATACAATTCTCCACAAAGCTTCTTTTTTTTTTTTTTCTAGTTTGGAAATGCTGCAGTTTGGGTTAAGTTTGTTCACCAGTGAGACCAAAATGAAAATCAAACAGCAGCTTTAAAGACCTGCACAGCATCCAGGAAACTGCTCTGGACAAAGAAATGTTTTATTTTTGAAAAGAAATCTTCATCAGATCTTCAGTCTTATTATTACAAGGATGATTCTGTGAGATCATATCTGACTCTGTAGCTGGTTTAATATATGTCTATGAAGGCATGGTTTAATGAAGCAGAGCAGAAATGATCTCCACATGCTGCGACTGAGGACCATTGCTGGCTGCTAATGCTAATGCTAATGCTAAGCTATGAACAGAGGCTACTGCCACAGTGGAAGCCCTGAGTAACAAAAGGACTGATGCAATACTACTGGAAGCAGGCTTTAAATGGATTTACAAGTCAGACTAAAATAGATCAATAAATACTATTTACTTCCAGTTTGAGAAAAATTAAACAGACTGCTTTAATCATTGTGTTTTGGGTCACGGTGACTCTTTTGTGTCTTTTCAGGCAAACATGTTAAAACTAAAAAGCGAGCCAGAAAGTGACTCTGTCAATCAGAGGCGCAAAAACCTTCATATTGTGTTCTGTAATAAACTTTACAGCCACTTGGAGCAGCTACAAAGGTTCCACTGAGACACTCATTCAACATCGACGAGCTGATTAACTCCGATCATGTGGCTCAGGCGAGATGCCAAGAAGATTACATCACCGTTACATAATCATTACACAGGGATTTAGGGACATATTTGTAATGCAGGCTTCTGAATATCAGAAACAGATAATGAATCATAAAGACAGGATCAGTGGAGGCTGCTTCAGTAAGCTCAGAGGGCCAGAAAATAGCAGGAGAGAAATACAGAAAGACAAAAAAACAAAGAATAAAGAGAAGGAAAGCTGCGTAACAATTTGCGAAAAAGCCTGACCTTTCTTCTCTCCTGTTCTTCGGTGTTGAAGAAGAAACACTCTGCATACTGTAGATGACGGAGAACAAATCACAGCAAACATTTTATTATTTTGCAATAAAAAAACATTGTAATGGAACATGTGAGTGTCAATCGAACTCTACATTTGGAATGAAAGCGCCAACTTAATAATATTCTAAGGAAGATGGAAGCAGCTTGTTTAGAACACACAACATCCTGCAGAAGTAGTTCAGCTGTGTTCTTAGGGACTGACTGCACCATGTAGTAATAATGCTGCAGACATCCTCCACTTCATCCGCTACATCTGAGAGAAAGCCGTAAAATAGAAGCGAGTACGTCCCTGTGTAATATGAGTTAAACGTAAAATTATGCAATTGCATCAGCTCTCAATAATGGTAGCATTTCTAAGTAGGTTGTTTCTTCTGATGAACATTCAGGCCCCAAAGTAGACACTGAACGCAACAGAAGTAAAAATATACCAACATTTCTGTATCTCTCTTTTATATTCTTATAAATTTGTTGACTTTTTCTATATTATACTTGATATATTTTATATACTTTCTATATATTCTTATATTATCCTGTTTTATTTTACTTTACTTTATTTAACCTTCAGTGTATACCCTACCCTAATATTCTGTGTACCCCTTTGTTGAGTATTTCTGCTGTAACAACTGAATTTCCCTCTGGAATTAATAAAGTCAGTCTAAGTCTAAGATAATCCCTGACACACAAGCCAGACGACCTGTGATTTCCGATCAGTCAGACTGCATGAACACGGTTCTAAAATGAGCTGTGAACCGCAGAACTTTCTCAGTTTTGGACCTTTGTCCATCTGAAAGTCACCACATGGTAAAGAACTCTCAGAGGATTTGAAGATAGCAAGTCTATGAACATCAGTCAGCAACTAAAAACTAGTAAAACACTGTCAGCACTGTTGACGCTTGGCAAAGCTGTGATCACTGGAAATGGAGTTTCTGTGTATTTACCTCTATGGATTACTTCCAGGAAATAAAGATCCTTAACTTACTTTTTGGAACAAAACTTTCAGATGAAAGCGAAGAAAACATTCTTTGGTCAGATGAAGATAATTGTGTTGGGCTCAGATGGAGTCCAGCATGTTTGTTGTGAACCTGACGAGGAAGTAATTTGATTACTGCAAGTTAATGATATCTTTAATCATTTGAAGCGATATTACACAGGGTTGTATTCACTTCAGTTATATTCTGCTGTTTATATGAAAAGGTCCTTCGTTCAGGTAATCTTGGGTCAAGTGGACTGTGCTGTTTTTGGTTTGATCCGTGTAGTTTTGTTGTTAAACTAGAATCATTAACAATCTGGATTTGATGCTCGTGTCACGCTACCGTTCACGCTGATAAAGTTCACTGGAACGATGAGCTCGGTGGGAGCAGCGACCGCCCACGTCAGAACAGAGGATGCAGGCGAACATGCAGCGTGTTCGTCCCATTCATTCAAACCATCTAATTCAACCAATTAAATCCGTGCCTCCCGTTTCCATGGTAGCAGCCGTTCCATCACCACACTACCTGACCTGAGTGTTGTAGCCGTCCAGGAGGAGCTGCACAGCGTCCTGGTCTCCTCGGACAATGTTCTCGATGATCTGCTCCACATCCGGCACCATGTCTGAGTCCAGCATCCCCCCCAGAAATACAATGAATTAAAAAAAAATTAGCTAAAAACAGAACCTGGTGCATAGAAATGACAGAACATTGTTAAGAAGAGAAGCACGTTTCATTCTGACTAAACATTCTGGTGACTCTTCTTCTGCATTTGTGGTTTCATGATGGATCAAAACTTACAGAATTTACATTAAATGTATTGAAACAACAACGTTCAAGTCTTAAACTATTCATTATATACAAATACATTGTCTGACAGAAAGAAATGAAAACACATCATCACCAGAAGCATGTTGCGAGAACACACTCTGAGAGAAAACACTTCTTTATTTTTTAAACTACACATGCACACATGGTTTCACTCACCTGCAGTCGTCATAGAGACGGTGAACACACCCAGCAGCTTCTCCTCCTGTGATCAAACAAAGGCTCGGTAATCCTTCTTCTCCTCTTCCTCTGCACATCTCCTCCCTCCTTCGCTAAGCCTGGAATTACTGTGGACACCTGCAGCCGTGCAACACCTGCTTTCACCGTCATCGATTTTCTAAGGTCTGCTATCTTTTGACATTTGGAGAAAGGCATATGTCTAAAGCCATCTTTGGCTTTTACTAGATTCTTTTTGAAATAATTGCCACAAGAAAACAAAGGAAAGAACATCAATTTGGGCCAAAAATATAAGAAAATAAACCGACCAAAACAAATCACAAAAAGCCTCTTCATTGACTTTTAAATAGGAATTCTGTTGTGCTTGTAGAAACGAGCCATTCAGCAGGTTGGACAACAACTTTGTTTTCATTCTCCACCATTCATGGTGTTATTTTTCAGTGTCAGTAGTAGTTTTACCACAAAACACATTTGGTTATGAACACATGGTATGCAATTATTGCCATTATATTCCTACTCAAGCTGCACAGTCTGTTTAAAAGTCAGTCTTTAAGGAGCAGGTAGAATATGTTCTGCAGGCTCAGTTTGATTCAGTTCCCTGGTAGCTACAGTAACCCTATTCAGGACTTTCATGTTGTCAAATGTAGACGGTCTTTCAGGGTCCACTGGACCCCAAGAAAGAATATGTGCAAAATATTTGTTGGTATTGATTATAGACTTTAATAATCTGTTAAATACATTTTCTGATAAGTTGACGTATTTTTGATTCCAAATGTCCCTCTTTTTATATTTAAAAAATAAAAAAAACAATACCTGGCACCTAAACCACATGGACTGGGGTCCAAAAGACCCCAGAAGTCCTGAATAGGGTTAAACTGAACTGGGACCAGACTGTAAACAACAGTTTGGACAAAACTGCGTCTCGTCCTCCTCTCAGCTGATGGTGAATAAGATCACAGCTGAGAATTGGAGGATAAAAAAACTACAGTTTCTTAAAGTACCTGGAAGATACATGTACATTTTCCTGTATTTATTTTATTGCTTTAAACTGTCGTATGCTGCTTTAATTGCTGCTTTAATTGTTCATGCATTCTTATTTAAATGGGACATATGGTGCCATTATTACTGTTTAACATTCTTATAATATCTTAACAGTATTTAAGTGACCGTAGACTTCTTTTTACATGACTGCTGCTCTGGTAATCTTAACCTCACATTACGACGACTTAACCAAATAGACGGTGAATCTCTCCGTGCAGGACTCGATGCTTTTTGTTTCAAAATGCAACGTCTTTCTCGTGACTGAAAGTGAACCACAATAACAAAAACAGAAGACAATGTGGCATTCCTTCTTTTAATAGCGACCACGTTTCATATTCAGACAGATTCTCTTCTTGCTCAGGTCCAGACTGTGTGCAGCGGACAGTCAGAGTTTTAGGAGGAACAGATGCTCATTTCAGCTCTTCGGCTTCAAATCAGTTCTGCTTAAAAAAAAAAAAAAAACCTCCTCAGGACTCTTCACTGCTGCCACACATCAGCCTGTTCGGTGAAGCTACGACATTAAAAGCTGCAAATAGCAAATTAGACAGTTAAAAAATAAATACACAGAATTAAATATCACTTTACTCACACACACATAAGGTAAAATAACGTGTTTAACGCCTTCTGTTACAGACTCGTGTCAGAGAATTTAGTCCACAAACACCTGCTCACAAGTGTTTGTCTACTCAGTTAAAATGAAAGTCGCGCTGATGCTGAAGCTACTGCGAACAGAACAGTTCTGATCGCAGACATTCAGGTCAGAGCGACTCTCCTCTTTGAGGTTTGTGAGTCACGTCACACAGCAGAAGTCAGCCGATGCTCGGAGGAGACAGCCTGAGGAGGTCGACGCCTTGTTCTCTCCGTCAGCCTCCAGTTTTTAGAACAACATCATCCATTACGAGATTTAAAGTTCTCTTCCTCTTCCAGCTTTCTGCACCAACAGGTCGATCACGGTTTGTGTTTGAAATACGCTTCGACTGCAGGGGGGGAAGAAGGAGAAGATTGTATCAGACACGCTGAGTGAGGAAAAACACATGCTGGACTCTGATCTTCCCTCAGCTTACCTGCGTATTCCTGAGGCAGCATCGGCCTGTTGATGACCGTCTGGAAGGCAGCGATCCAGTCTTTCTGCTCCTCTTCGGTCTCACACGCAAACAGGAACTTCCTGTCCGGGGTCACTATGGTGATTCCGAACGTCCAATGGTAGCCCTGAACGTTGGGAGGCAGACCGGCCAGCACCGTGTATTCGTTTTCCTTGCTGCCGATGAACACCTCACCTCGGGCGTAAGCATCCTGCAGCCAGAGACAGAAACAGTCAGTCAGCCAGAGTTTCCCTGAAATTCACTTCTGACGAGTGGCATGAATGATAGCCTGAACGTGATGAACATAAACACAAATACAGCTCGAAACAAATTCATTAGACCACCTGTCTGACTTGTTAAGCGCTCTATACAGTCGTCCTCAAATGTGTTCATCCCCTTCCATTAAAGAAAAAGCAAAGTCCATAACAGTCACTCAAATAATTAGAAACTGAAAAAAGTAATAAGAAATAAAAATGTGTTAAATTATAATTTGGTGAAATAAGACGTTGCTTTTGAATTGTGGTTGAAAAGAATAATTAAAAAAAAAAAAAAAAAAACTCTCCCAGACTAATGAGAGGCCTTTGCTGATGAGCAGTGGTCCAGAACACCTGTCAACAGGTGCACAAGTCTGACTGAGAGCTACAGGAAACACCTGATGGCAGTGATTGGCTCAGAGGGTTGTTCAGCTACATATGAGTTCACGGGTCCCATCAGGCTGGTTTGCTTGATGTTGTTTTTTAAAATATTTTTGTTGAACCACAATTCAGAGGAAACGTCATTATTTTCATTAAATTTTCATTTATTATTACTTTTGATAATTTCAA